>NW_009693553.1:0-32457 GCF_000703405.1 Apaloderma vittatum
CAATGAGGCCAGGCCAGACCTAGCCAGGCCAGGAGCGTGAGGTTAGCTAGTCTGGTTTTTACAACTGGATCTAGTCCAGGTTTTTTCCTAGGCTGGAAGGTGCTTGGTTAAGCTGGTGGTTGGCTCCATGTTGGACAAAAAGGATATTTAGGAGCAGGGCACTGGCAGCCAGGGCAGCTGCAGTCGTTTCGGAGGGTTCCCTGAGGCCTGGGCCTGGCACTGGAAGTAAAGCTGCTGGTTTCAGAAAGAGACTTAAATTTATAAAATTACACAAATCTTGGGGAACCTTGCTTTTCAAATATATGTGTGTGTGAGTAAAGCATTTATGTAAAACCGACTCAAATTCATTTCAAGAGAGAAACAAGGGAGGAAAAAATAATCCGCGGTTCCTCCTGCTGCGTTTTAAAACCTGATTTCCTGACACAACCTGTGATTTTTATTTCTTGCCTTGCACAAAGGCTGCAACCAGCCACAGGGCTAAGCTCTGACTGTGTTACAGGGCTTGTGTAACTGCTGCAGTTACACCAAACACATCAAAATTGCAATCCTCTATTCATGGGGACGCACTGAAAACCCAGAAGCTCCTGATAATGACTCAACAGCTTCAAGTTGGTTTTAGTGAACTGAGCAAAGCTCGACCGTGTGGCCAAATAAACTGGAAGGTTAAGGGCAGATCTGTATGTAAGGGGACAAATTATGCAGGCTGTTCCAGTCTCCACTAGCAACATGGGGAAATACTGGCGGTAGGTTTTTTTTGACCACAAAAAAAGGCACAATAGGCACAAGGGAGAATGAAGGAACATGGCACAGAAATTAAAGGGTAGATGGGAGGTAAGGGGAGAAAAACTAGAATGAATTTCCCTGAGTCAGTAAAGCAGAAAATAATTGCTACTGAGGGGATCAACTCTGAAAAAGTCTGCAGTGATTAGACTGCCAGACTTTAATAAATTGCAACTTGTGGGTGTTATGTGGTCTAAACAATTCTCTTAAAGGGCTTTGCACCAATGAGTGGAGGCTATGAATAGTGGAAAGACTTAAGACCTTTTTTTCTTTCCAGAACTGCTCACAGAGTTTACATGCTGCTCTGCCTGAGAACCTGCTTCAGAAACGTAAGAGTTGTCTTGCACAGAGGCTGATAATCAACAGCTTTGATTAAAGGAGATAGATATATTGAGAGAGCCTAAAGCAATTATCCTAAACGCAGAACCTAACCTTGACAGGAGTCCTACCTTAGGTTTTGGGTAGCCATTTCTAACACCAGAGTAGGAACTGTTTTTAGTAGGCACTTAGGGGGTGTAAATGCATGAAAAGGAAAGAGCACAAGCCCTGTGACATGCGTAACGTTTCACAGAATGCTCACCAAATTTGAATCCAGGTTTTCAAGTGGGACATAGATAATTTTGTTCTGAAGGAGGAGTCCCAGTTTTGGGCTGTCCAGTCAGAAGTACCTTAGGGTTGCTTTTCAGAGGGTTTTAATTTTGACTCAAATGTTCAGGATCTTTTATGTGTTTTTTGACATGAGAGATGTCTTAGAAGCTTGCCAATCGCTGGTCCTTAGCCCTGTAATTCACGGTTTCTGGAGCTGAGCTAATGTAACAAAGCAAGATTAAGAAACAACCCAGTTTGGTATTCTTTTTCTAGATGATTTCTGTGGTCCAGTTTAGGATGCAGCTTCTAAAATTCTTACGTATGCACAGCTTTGGAGGTGACAAACCGCAGCAGCCAGGGAAAGGAAAAGAGAGAGGGATTTCATAACTGGGCTTACCTCTGAAGAAAATACGACGTGTCACTGTGACAGTTATGTGCAGCCTGATACACTGTTCTGCATAGCCTGTTCCTGGCTGCAGATCTTAAAGATTTTGTCTTCCCTACCACCACCTATGGCCCCACAGTTGTGCTGCCACAGCTGTTCGTAGCTCTGTGCTGGCGATCAAACCAATGCTTGGATTAAAAACAACACCATTTTTAGTAACACTTTTTTTTTTTTAACCTGAGATCAGTTCGTTTTTCCAGTTTACTGTGTGGCCTGATGTTCTGTTGTGCTGACACAGCTGTTGAAAATGTGCTCTTTTTTTGGTGGCAGGACAGGATATGGGAATTCCTACTGTTTTTGCTGGCTTGCCACCAAAAACGGGGCGCTGTGTGTGAAACCACCTCCCCCAGCTCCCCTGAAAGCAAGGCCAGTTGCTGAAACCTCAGCAATTAAAAAGAGAAGCTATTTCTGAGCCTCAGGGAATGTCTGATACCTATAGTTAGGGTGCTGCTTCACTCTATTGTTCTCTTCTTGCTGGGAGAACAGAACATTTTCTTGACATATTTCAAAAGTAACTTAGACCACTGCCGTTATTCAGCTGGAAGTTGTATTTGATGTATGTCCAAAACTATATTTTTCAAGTGAGTTCCAGTGAATGCAGTAATAGTAGAAATCTTTCAATGAGCTTTTTGTTTAGTGAAATAAAATGAACAGTTGTTTATCACTGTGTGGAGTGTTTGGTATCCAGCCAATAATAATTTAGTAGTTGGTAAGAATTCTGCTAAACACACATACTTATCTTGCTTTCTTTTCTGGAGTTCCTGCTTTCTTGCATGCATGAAATCATTCCAGTGGTCTTTAACGGCCGTTCCATCACTTGTTAGTGAAATCTGGAATGGTGTAAAACCTCATGTACCCTTTCCTCAGTCTCTCCATATATATCCTTGCTCTATTCCGTAGACCACCGTAGATAATGTCTTTTTTAGCTTGGATTTAAGGCCATAAAAAGCTATGAAGCAACAGTGTAAGTAGTTGTGTGATGAAGATTTTTCATGCGTTTTTTCCTCAGGCTTTTTCCCCTCATCCAACCTGTATGTACATGATTAATGATCTCTCTTTGATCAAGCTTCTACATGCATCGCCACTGCAAGTTCTGCTTTGTATAGTTATGTTCAAGCATCTGGATTCCACATGGTAGTTTCTTTAGTTTTTTTGTGTAGTGTCTTCTTTTACATAAATGATAAACTGAAAGAAAACAGCAGAAAAAGACCTTGCATTATATCTTAAAATATCTTCCAGCGAGATCTTGAGTTCTTACAGCTCCTACAAAGTTCATAGAAGTTGCAGCTGCTCAGCATCACTCAAGGTTAGATATTTGGTTTCCCGTTCTCCACATTAATGCTTTTATTCCGTCTAAAGCAGGTGCCATATTCTTATCTGCAAATGTATTTTTCTTTCATGGTTAAGGAATTCAGATAAGAGTATTAAATTCATGAAAATAGTTATCTGCCACCATGACATACTACTGGTGGGTAAAACAACCTGGTCTTCCCAGCTAAAGGAAGGTTTGTATAGAACACCATACATTGTCATGCTAAATTATGGATTTGATGGGAAACAATAGAACAAACTCCAATCTCAGTTATGCTGCTATAAATCCAGAGTAATTCCATTCATTTCAGTGGATTTTTTTTTTATTTTGTATCTATAACAGTATAATTAAGAGGATACTTTGGTGCTGAAATGATAATCTGGTTCTTGGACCAGAAGCAACATAAAGTCAGCACAGTTATACAGGTCTAAAAGAGTGTTAATGAGGAGCTAGTTACAAGGCAATTATTGCTGCCAGGAGTGCTTAATGCTTAAAGGAGGAGATATAATAACTTCTTTCAAAATAACTTCAACCCAGCCCTCAGTAAAGTTAAGGAGAAGGCATAGGCATGGTGATTATACGCTCCGTTCTTGTGTGTGTATGGTCTAAAACAGCTTCGGATTTGTACTGATGCAGACTTCAATGACACGGTGTTATTTTTTAAATTTTTTTTTTTTGAAAGGGCATCTATGTAAGTAAGGATGCTGCAGATAGATCTTGAGTACAGTAAGATCTGAGGGCTTGGACATCTCACTGGTTTCTGAGTCTCAGTAGCCATGAGAACCGAGTCTGCAGTCAGCAGCAGTTTGTGCTCCTGGATGGGTTCTAACATGCCAAACCCAGCCACAGGTTTTTCACTCCACAGCTCCTGAAGGAGAACAAAACGTACTGCTCTTTTCTATGGGTTTTATGTTTGAAACAGCTTGGCTAATGGTTTTGCCAGGCTGAGCCAGATATAGTTAATTACATCCATGGTAGGTTTCTACTTCTTTTGAACGCAAGCATCTTAGGGAGTGGTTCGGACTTATACTGTTCTAACAGAGTAATTAAATATTGGTGTTACTTGGTTGTTAAAATACATAATGCAACAATTAAGGCTGTATGGGGCCAGCAGGATTCTGGGGTGCTATACCAACCAAGTCACAGCTTCAAGTCAGAATGAGACCTGGGTGCCTGCTGCTTTCCTCCCTCCTTTTGCTCGGTGCCCTTGTTCCTGTGAAGGGAAACAGACTCCAAGCATGTCCCCAGTCGGGGCCACCGGGGAGCTCTTAGCCATGGGCACATTGTACTTGCCATGCATTTTAGCCATAGCTTTCCCCAGGGCAGCATTGCTTCCTAGTTTTGCTTAAACCCCAAACTGTCTTTTAATAGGGTCTAATCTAATGTTACTGTATGTTAGAAGGAGTTTATATACATGAGTGTCGTGAGCTATTACGCCAGCAGGAGAGCTGTCCCTGTGCCGGGACAGCTTGATGGTAATAGAAACTGCCCTTTCATTTAAGGCTGCTGTTCTGACAGCGTTCTTGTTAAGCTGTTTGCTATTGATAGCGAGAAAGATGCATCTCTTCCTGCTAAGTGGTCAGTTTAGTCCCTTCAGCGTAATAACGTATTCAAATTAATGTGCTGTCATGCAAGAGACATATGTTAGAGAGCAGGCTCTATGCTGTCACAACATTGACTGCTGAGATTTGAGAATGAAATAGCTGTCTTCGTGATGGCCTTCAGGGAAAAGAAGAACACATCTGGTAGCCAGCTCATGAACCGGCATTTGAAGCACTCTGGAAGCAGGCAAGACGCGCTTAGCATTAACTGCTCATACATTTTGTATCACCATTACACGAAGTTTCTGAGCATGCTTAAGGTGGGGTTAGATCATCTGCTGGCACACACTGGGAGCACATTGATTTCTTACATTAATCTTTAAATAGAAAAGCTTTTTGTTTGATAGGCATGACTTAAGGCTGGTTTACCTGTGTGCTATTCATGCTGCCAGGGCTGACGTAATTGAAGAGAGCAAACCACCAGAACAGGCAAGGGAGATTGTTAGATGCTTACAGCGATAGCTTCCCAAGTCCTCTGAAGCAGCGTGACTGCATCCGAGGTGGAAAGGCTTTTGGTACTTTGAACTAAGTTGACTTCTAAAACTACATGTCTCAGCCCAGATCAGATGGAAATTACCTCCTTCTCAGTTCAGCCCACAGAAGGGGAGACATGAGCAGTTCCTCATAACACTGTAATGCTAAAGCTTGAATGTTCCTGGCAGGTGAACCCGGACAACTTCTTGCTGAAGTGAAAGAGTAACATGCTTCCCCTTCCCCCTGCGCTGTTGTGGGAGCAGCCACAGGCAGCTGGTGGGAAACAGTTACTTAGGCTGTTTGCAAAGTAAATTAGTTTCTGTCCCTAAAGTTGCGTGGCCTCATTCGAGTGGACTCTTGATTTAACTGTGTCAGTAACAGAGACTGGTAGTCCCAGGCAGTTGTCATTGCCTTTTCGCAGGAATTAATGCCCTCTCATGAAGTGTTCGCAGAGATGCCTGTGTGAGTGCCCCTTAACCCACTTCAATCAAACTGGGTTAGCAAAACCCTCCTACTTAATCCATTTAAGCTAAGTCTGGCTCAGGTTGACCAAAGTAGGTTAGGGGGTGTCCACACGAGCCGTTCTGCAGGCAGATCTGAAGAGGTGGTAATTTCCAAATGACGAAGTAGGACGGGCTGAGCAGAGGGAGTGGATCTGAATCAGCAGCTTCTTCCATCCCCTCAGCTGCAGGCAGGAGCGGACGCCAGGTGCTGCCCCGCGCTGCGCACACACAAACACCACGCAGGCGTGTGGGGCAGCTCAGCTGGCAGGCAGAGCTTGGGAACACGCAGCTTCCAGGTGCAGCTGTTTTCCCATCTACCCCTTCCCGTAGTTGCAACAGTAGAAAAAATTTTGTGCAGAGCAACTGTTGTCAAGAATGCCCAGCAGGCTAAAGCCTCTGCAGGCTCCTCAAGCTCTCCTGTTTTCGAGCGTTCATCCTTGGTCAAGAGTTGCTGTGGGTAGAGGTCCAAATTATGGTCAAATTAGTGGCAAAGTGGATTCTCGGCACTTGCGTTGCCAGTTCCTGAAGCAAGTGCAAGCACAAATGTTTCTTTGATGTCTTACAGTGTGGCAGCTTTCTAGAAAAGATATCTGATACAGAGCTTGCGTAGCTACCGGCTGGCAGCCCCACATAAAGCACACGTAAGAGCCGAGATCTGCACTGGGAAGGGCTTCCTTTCTTCCAACATGGTGCTGCCGTTACGCTCCTTGTCACGGAGGCTGCAAGTCTTGACCTGGCTGTTTGGTTGGCTTGAGTCTGCAGAGAAATTTTAACCTCAAATTTGTGAGTTTAGGTTTTTCTGAGAAGATTTGGAGTAGATGAAAAATGTGACAGGAGATCTGGGTAGTGTGGAGGAGTGGGGGCAGGGAGAATATCTGGATAAATTACAGACCAGGGCTGTGACTTTATGTTGAAGGGATAACTACTAACAAGAAATGTGTCCAAACAGTTGCATTCTGCTCTCTCCATTAGCAACTCTTATGATTTCTTTTTTTTTTTTAATGCATATGAAGTAAGTAAAAGGTTGAAGTGATCTTGCTACTTCACGAATAAATGACAGAAGTTTAGAGGTCACACGGATCCCAGAAACACACAGGCAAGGGATGTGAGCGAAAGAGGAAATACTCACTGCTCTCATCTTTCTAGGGCCTGGAGAAAGATGAGGGGGGCCTTCAGGCAGTTCCTAGGCTGATGCTGACCCTCCTTCCATGTCTCCCTGCCTCTTACCCGCTCCTGGCTGGCAGGGAGAGGAACCGGGTACAGCAGCTGCATGTTTTCTGAGGAATCTCTGTACCAGATCTCTATTTATAAGGATTCAGCCAATCTGTGTCCCCGTTATGCAGCACAGCGATGAGGCAGGGCAGTGTGTCTGCTCATACATATTTCAAATCCTTTATATTTTTTTTCCCTTAGAGTTGTTTTCACTTTTATTTTAAAACAGTTAGGGTAAAACTGGCTGCCCTAAAGCTAGCTCCTCTTCTATATAGTTTATTCTTGTTTATTTAAAAACAAGAATCATGAGAAAGATTTGCCGGCATAGCATTTGCTATGCAAAATTTACATGCAGCTGCTTTGAACTAAATTCCCAGCAGAAGTGAAAGGATTTTGAGGCTTCCAGATCTTAGTAGACTACTGCTTTTGCAGACATAAATCTGTATGATATGTACTTCTCCAGAGATTCCTCTCAGCCAGCTAGGACTGTACTATCCTTCTCCTACCCTATGGAGACATATTATCAGCTTTTCGGGGGGGTACCTTCTGGATCTAGAAAGTTAGTTAGGTTTGCTTGCAAATGTCTGCCACTGAAGTGACTGATTACTTTTTGGAGGGAAGGAGAACTCTTGCCTCTAGAGTTGAAACCAGAAAAACTGTGCAAATTTGATGCTCATTTCTCTTCTGAGGGGAAACATTCTTCTCCATGTGTGGGGAAAAATTTCCAGCAGTTCTATTTCAGTTTCTGGAGTTGTAGGTTGAGTCATAAATCCAGCCTTATAGATTGAGAATGTAATCAGGAGTATTTGAAGGCTCTTTGCAAATCAAATGCTGGAAATTTCGCGTAAGATCCTCTTGCCCTGCCTGACTCCAGCCTGACCAGTTTCACAGAAGCTGAGAATCTGTTGACACTGATAGGTTTTTTTGGGTAATGAAACCATGATCTAATCCAGGGCCAGAGCAGTAAACAAGTGGTTTGCTGTTTAGACATGTAAGGTAACTAACGCAATTAAGGTAACACAGGCCACTTAGAGGTGGGGTGAAGATGTCTCCAGTGTTGACACAGGAACCTCCTCGCTCCTTGGTGGCAATGCTAACTTCAGCAAGAGGACAGTTTTCTCCTTAGGAGCAGGATCAGTTTGATGCCCCATAAATCTTACTTGGTATTCTGTTCATTCCTCAGAGAAGTATCATGAGGGTTAATTATTCCGCTGCTCTGACTCAGACAGTGATTTTGTGCCAGAGGATTCTGGCAGTAAGTATAATCCTAGTGATACCCTCAGTGAGGAAACCATTGTTAATGATGTTGATGAGGAAGCGCTAATGGAAGCTGAACCAGAGCCTGATATAGAAATCCAGAGACCTAAGGCAAACAAAGGAAAGAGGTTGGAAACCTGGCTGTTTTCGACCTTCCGCAGCAGATTTTATGAAAAATAACTCTTTGTCTTCTTCCCCCTTCCCCCCTACATCCAAACGCAGGCTGCGGGATGGCTCTCCTGAGGCTGAGCTGTGCTGGGGGGAGGGAGGACACATGCTGCTGAAATGCTGGTGCCTATCGTCGTTGCCCCGGGAAGATGTGCACCAAGGAGGAGGTTTCGGATAGGGTGTCTCTTCAGCAAAACCGAGCTGCCAGATGGGGCTGAGGCCCTTGCTCTGCCCAGGCTCCAGCAAGGCATCGTTCCAGAGCCAGTCAGCACTGTGAATTATAAATACATAGGCCATGTTACTCTATTTAGGACCGGTGCTATGGAGTTGGATGTTGCCTGAATAAAACATATTTTCCATATTGTTTTTCTCTATCAGTATTTTAGAAAACCATGATGAGAGACCAGTGCTATCTACCTGCCATGTAACTGTGCTGTGAGCGGCAAAAGGGCTCTCCGTGCCAGCACACAGAGTGAAGTGCAACTCAGCCCTTAAAAAGTTTCCCTTGTCCCAAAAGATTATTTTCCCCTGCCAGTGTCGTGTGGTTTCCAAGGCCCGGTTTAAACACATACAATGACATAGGATAGATAGCTATTTTCCATACATGGCATTGGTTGTTCAGCACGAAGCATTCACCGCTTTAAGACAGTACTGAAAGGGATTCTGTTCTTCACTCCAAAAGAGAAGCAGGCAGGATTATCTTGGGTCACATCTTTCTTCTATTAGTCAAATGGTGAAACCAGACATCTGAGTTGTTTCAGTCTGTGACCTTACCCTGTGCTTCCTGACGGATCTCACAGCTTTTCAGTTGTCCCTAGTTTGTATGCAGGATTCTTCAGTCCCCCTGGCAATCTGCATTCTTTCTCGAGCTTTTTCCTGGTGTCTTGGGCCATCGGGAGATCACAGGCTCGCCGTGGTTTCTATGTGGCTGCGTAGCTAACCACTGCAGTAATTCACTGCCTTGGTCTGGATCCCTCGGCTGAACAGGCTTAAAGGAATTCATGGCCTTCTCCAATGTTTCTTGACACTATTCAACCTATAGAGTATTCTTTCAACTTGCATTCTTCCTGGATGCCTCCAGAAGCAGAACAGCAGGCTCCAACATTTCCTGACACTGTGGCCCTTTATAGCAACCAGCAGTTTACACATTTGTCATTCAGCTCACAATCTGCTTCACTGCTTCTGGCATCTTACGGTTGCTCTCTCACTCCCTAACATGCTATAGCCTTCTTCAGGCTAAGCAGCTGCTCCAAGAAGGCTCCTAAGGCTGGGGAGCTTTTTGTGGAAAACATTTTTCAGATTCTCCCTCATGCTCTCTAGCAATGATTTTTTTTTTCTATGTCATAATATAATATGGTTTTCCTTGCCATATTTCTAGTTGCTTATTCATTTACCTTTATCAGTCCCAGATCTCCAGCAGCATGTCTTAATGCCCGTAAAATCTGGACGCTATGACTGTTATTTCAAACATCCTTGTAGCTATACACAGCAGGTGTAGCTGGTTACTGATGCGATCACACTCGGTAATATTCCCTTGTGTTAGCTGTCTGTCTTTTGTGTCCCCAGCAATTCTCAGCCTTCTCTGGTTTTCATCATCATCCTGAGGCTTGCATCTCGTAGCATTGTGAGACTTTCTCAGACAGCTCTGTCATGATGATGTCTCCTCTGGTTTTCTGTATCACCCTGGGACCTTTCCTGACGTACACATCTTATTCAACTTCCCTTATGTCCCACAGCACCTCACAGGCTTTTCCTGCATCCTCAGCAACTTCCATGGCACCCTGATGTCCCCTGACTGCTATCTGTCTCTCTTTGATCTTTCCCAGCTGAATCGCAGCACTCTCTTAATATCCCTCTCTCTATCCTTTATGATCTTCACAGGCACCTCTAACTCACTAATGGTTACTTCCCTATTCTTTTTAAAATTTGACTCAAAACATTTTCGCTCATCTACAAATGTTCACAATCGTGCAGCCAAAAAGGACTTCCTGGTAAAGCAGCAGTTCAAGCATTCACTTCATTTCTCTTGATAACATTTTTAAAAAGAAAACGTGTAGCTGTCTTAAGGAATTTTGAGAACAGGACATGGTTACAGCATTTGCAGAGGAGTATTTGAGCAGTCCAAGGCTCTTTCACTAAGCAACTAAAGGAAGGTAAGGATTATACCATGGTGAACTTGCCCTGTAAGTAAAGATCCTGCAGTGAGTAACACTGGCAATGCTTTAAAAAATTTCATCTGTAACAACAGTGCCTTTTCTTCTCTTTAATAAGATGCATATCAAAGTCCAATGCAAATTCATCTAGTATTTGGGTGACGGGTACTATTTGGGTGATTGGATTTAGACGGTTGCTATTCTTACATTAGACATCTTTACCCATAATGATTAATAAGAAAATCCTCAGCTGGATATGATAAATCAATTTTTATTTGCCTGCTAGCTGGCCTCAAAACTTGTTTGAGGTCTGAAGTTTTCAAACAGAAAAAAGAAACAGATGCTGAAGTTTATGAAGCTGTAGAATTGGCTTCATTCTAATATCACCTTTTTTAAAAAATAATAATACAAGTTATGTTTGTTATTAGTTATTCATGTCATAGCATCATCATCATCAGACTCATCACTGCTGGTATAATGTAAGCCAACTGCATCCATTCTACATGGATATCATTACAGACTGAACATTTCTTCCTCATAAAAATTCCAACTCTCAAGCACGTTCATGTACTTTGACTCTCTCCTTGTCCCCAGTGCTTTGATTGCAGTAAGAATCCTAAAATAAGTTTGTTCCTGCCATTTGTCTTGTGCAAACATGTGCACCCATTCCTGGTTTCCACTTACAAAGATTACAAAAAAAATCCACGTGCTATAAATCATACAGTAGTGTGTTACAGTTTTATTTAGTTCCTCTGTCAACTATGCTTTTAGATATGCCCAGCAGTAGACTCCATGTTTAACTGTGCGAGGGCTACATGCTTATGTGCTTACTTTATTTCCTTTACTGCTGAATTTCTAAAGCAGTCAACAGTGCTTTAAATATGGATTTATTACGGCTTACCTACGTCTGAAGTGCAGGGGAGGGAGGATAAAAATGTTGCCGCATACAGTGGGGTCAATTTCTTTTTGTATGAAAGGACAGTTTAGCAGAAGGGGAAGGAGCTGAACCTGGTGCCAGCTATTTTTGCACTAGCCAAGTCCTGTCATCAAAACTGCACAGGGCCTGTGCTTGCTTCTCTCTGTAGAAGGGTAAGCTTAAACTTCCAGATGTACGCTTCCCCAGAGGCCTGGTCCTTCCCTTCCCCTCTTTTTGCTCCCCTCCACTTCTGGGACAAGTGCAGAAGCCGTCTCAGCCAGGTGGACATCATCAGGTGAAATCTATTATTGTTGTGACTGCCCTGGAGAACGTAATTCAGCACGTGATCCAAGTTCAGTCATGCCCTAACTGAGTATAATTTACTCTTTTTTAAACACGAAAGCTGAGCTCGACCTGGCAGCTTTTAAAGCCTGGAAGATTTGCCGGGAAGACAAAACCAACGAATATTGAATATAGTCTATATTACTCTTGCATCAGAGAGACGTTTCGTTTAGTGTTTTTCCTTAGTAGGAATTTCCCTGGCGTGAAGGACTCCCCTGAGGGTGCAGAGCAGGCACGACTGCCTTCCTTCCAGATACAGGCTGGAGAACAACAATAGAATAATTTAGGCTCAAATGGACCTCCAGAGGTAGTTTTGGTCCAACCTCCATTCCAAGCAGGACCAATTAGATGAGGCTGCTTTCAGATAATCCTTATCTGATAGACGGCCCATGGCGAAAATAAAGCCTTTAAGTTTGGATTAGAAAAACATTTCTTAAGTTTCTTGTGAGCATAGGCATCTCCTGAATCATTTGTCTTCCCCAGGTTTTCCTGAGTGCAGCATTTCTGCCCAGGCTGGGGAGCAGCTAACTGCCGCTAACTGATAGCAACAGCTCAAATTCCTCCAAGGTGAGGGAGTGAGAATTGACTATAATTTACTCGTTCGAACTGTGAAGATCCATTTCTTTGCCTTGGAAGAACTGCACTGCAGTGAGCAGTTAGATGAGCTTGCGTAAGTACTCGCAGTCAGTTCTCATGACTATCCTGCAGGAAATGAGCAGCATCTAGTAAGTAGATTAACTGCTGTTCTCTATCTTGTTTCTTACTATAAATTTTTTTCTTTCTGCAGTTTACCTAAATTTATGGTTTGTGCCTCTTAGTTAATGAAGAAAATCTCTTTTCTCTCTTAAACATTGCAGACTCCTTGTTTGCAAAGGGTTACTCTGAGCTGGCTTTGGCCTGGCACTGGATAAGTACCAGAATCGGAGAACTGCTGCTTAACAAGCAGATTGAACACGGGCATGGCAAAATTGAGTTTTCTATTGCTTTTGCTTTGTTGTTTGCCTTGTGGTTGATGTAGCAGCATTGTCTCTAGGATTTCTCATTCTCTTTTTAGCCTCTGTATTGATATTTCTCCCAATAAGTGAGGGATCTATTTTTGTGAGCACCTTGTGACAACCGGCTCAAGTGACATAAGCCACTGAACAGCTATTGAACAAATCTAGGCTAGATTCAGAATAGTAAATTAGAGGAAGAAGCCTCCACATTCGGATATCAATGACAGATTAATCTGGACCAAATCTTTGCCCTTCAGCTTCTACTTTGTGTGACAACTGTCCACTCAAAATAGCATTGAAATGAAAAAGAGAGGAAGCTGTGACAGTACGTTTAGTCCCCCTGCGGAAAGTGTTGGTTCACCCCTAATGCATAATGCACAACCTCTCTGAAACACACATGCCCTCAGTTCTCAGTATCCGCAATGTTATAAAGCAGTTTGGAAAAGAAAAGGAAGAATCACTTCTCCAAATGCAGCTCGAGGCAGAAGTTTGAGAGAGCCCTGGATATAATTACCTGAGCTGGAGTCCAGCCAGGAGAATGCTGAGCTAAGGAACAGTAAAGTCCTGACTCTGCACAAGGGATTCAGACAAATTTAAAAGAAACTTCAGTAACATAAGTGGGATCTGAGCATCTGGGAAGACGTTTGAGAGAGTGAATGAACACAGACTAAGGCCTCAGGGGAGTCTGATAGGAAACAAAAGGAGCAAAATCAAGAACGGAGGAGTATAATGGGAAAATATGTGGCAATGACTGTCTAATACTCCATGAATGCTACCTGGTAAAGCTATACCATATACATGATCTCAGAGAAATAACTTCTCTAAGTTCATTTTGCTCTCTACCCAAGCCAAACTGCATGAATGAGGATGGAAATAAGACCAGTTATCTCTGTTGTGTTCTTAAATAGCGATGAATAAGAACTGGAACTGAGTCAGACCTGATAAATATGGTAAATCTTTAATGTAACACCAGGTTAATTAGCCACCATTAAAGGAAGGCTTGTACAGGAAGGATTTCTCTCTCTTAGGCTGCTTCCAGCTAAGGACACCTGGTCTCAACCTGGAAATATTTTACCTTGCCAGCACTGGTATCAAAAAAGCATTTCAGTTTTCCTTCACTCACACTCTTTTACAAAGTCTTCGCTGCTCCAGAATCAGCAAACCGATATAAGCAGCGGAAGGATAAGGGTCTGCTATTGACTACCTTTCATTTTAAGGTCCTATTCTGTTTTTCTTTGTGTCTGCTGGGAGCTAAAAGCATACTCAGGCAGCTACCATTGATCGGACCATGCACAAAGCTTTTCGATGCTTCTGAACTGTTCTCATTCAGGTACTCTAAACGGTTTATAAGGTTTGTTGAAGAGAAGTGGTTTAAAAAGGAATGCAAATGAAAAAGAAGAGAGGAGGGAAGGTGATCGGGAAGGCAGTGCTAAAAAAAGAAAAAGGAAAAAAAAGAGAGGCTGGAGGGAAAGTGGAATATGAGGAAATCGAAAGTGGGGAAATTGGGATACTGTCTGGGATTTGAAACTATTCATTCTTCCCACTGGCAGATTTTTTTGTTACTGTCCCTTAGCTCTTTCTTTTTTTTCACATTCCTTTTTCCCCAGCTCATTTGCTTTATGCCAAGAGGCTTATTTGTCTTTCCTGGCTTGTTTGTAGTGCATCTGGATTTAGGTATCCTGATAAATCAGTTCCTCTGAAGACTGTGATCTAAAAATGAGTGTTGGGATGCATTTTGAGCTAATTTAAACTGATAGACATCTGATGAAGTGATGTTTAGCCATGTAAAATTCCACTGCTTGAGCAAACGCATAAACAATGAACATTATTCCCCTTCAGTGTGTCAGAAGAAGAAATTGTCTGCTTGTTTCAAAGAGATTATTTTAAATTTGAAACACGTACCTATAAATGTCTGTATTTTGCAGTTTTGAAAATCTAAGCATGGAAATGTGTTATGTTAACATACACCACACTCCGAGAGATCATCTTCTCCAGAGCACATTATTTTTGAGAAGTGGTAAACCTTTCATTAGTGTGTCTGCCTGAATGTATTGGTTTAATTGTGTTTTATTTGTTTCTATAATATCATGTGTGCTTACTATGCTTTAGCAGACAAATGTAAGCCGGGGTCGGAGTGCAACCTCAGACAACAGTCTGCAATTTTCAGCACCCTGCAGGATCCAGCATTTCATTAGTGTCTTTTGGTTTTATTTTATTATTAAATACAGAATAAGAACACCATGGAATTGATTCATCTTGGTCACTGTTCTTACATGACTGGCTTGGAATTGAAAAATATATTTTAGAGACAGCTTTGCTTCTGATCTTCAGGAAAGCACTGATGGGAATTAGACGCTGCTACTTAAAAAAAAAAAGGCAGATAATTAAAATCCAAATTTTAATCATGCTGCCTTTGAAAGCAAAACAAAATCAGTAACAATCTTGCCGCTTTTCACTTTAGTCAGAAGATGCCCGATTCTCACTAATGCCAAGAGCATTTCTCCATGTTGAGAGATGAGCCCTGGCAAATTTTGCTGCAGCAGCTACGGGCTTTCCCCCCTGCTGCTCCACTAGAGGTTATCACCACTCAAGCAAGGATGGCAGAAAAGAATTTCTCATGGAAAGCCTGGTTGTGTACTTATGTTCACCTTGACTGGATTTTAAACTGGATTTGCACCAGCTCCCCCATGGAGGTGGAAGCACAGGCTGCCTGCTGCACACTCGGCTGTCAAGTGGGAACCTCCCTCAGAAGGATGGGGCAGCAGCTCTTGACGCTACCACGGCAATATTCATCTGTCAATGGTGGGGAAGGCAACTGCATGGCAACAGCAAGTTAGGCAAGAAAGAGATTGGGGATGTGAATGGCAAAATAAAGAAAAACATGCATGCATTGAAATAAGAAAAGGGCAAAATGCTTCAAGATTCAAACAAGAATTCACATGGTGAGTGAAGTGGTAATTTATTGGAGAGCTGCACCTCAAATTTTTCCTTTTCTGACAAATATTTTTCTGTCGCTTCAAGCTACAGTCTGAGATGTGCTGATTTGCTTCATTAGAAAGGAAAAAACCCAACGACAGCCACTGGATGAGTTGGGGGCTTTGCAATAGGAAACACAAGCTATCAGCTGTGTGTCAGTAGTTGCAAGGCTGCCTGGATGGGTTTTGATTGTGTTACCAGCTAATGCAGTTAGTTTAGTGTCCTCTGTGAAGGGGTCACTGATGTTAGACTAGGTCCTAGTGACAGCTAATGCTGCTTTGTCACCATCTGGGCAGTCAGAGGATGAGGAACCAGTGAACACCAAGTTAAAAAGTTGCTTTCAAAATGGCAACAGGTAAATCAAGTGGGACAAATAATGAAGATAAGCAGAAGAAGGTTTGTGCTTTTACAGTCATATGCACGAGGGCCAAGTGCCACCACACCAGTGGTGCTTAGACCTTTCTGAAGATATAATTATGCTCACAGTAAAAGTGCAAGGATGCTATAGCCTCCACAGGATCTATCACCTGCCATTCGAGTAAGAAGCTACCATCAACTTTAAGCATTTGGAGTTCAAAGATGCAGTGCCAGCCCTAACTTACTGATGTAAGTTCTTGTCCTTTAGTCCAACCAGAGATCCAATATTTAGACATCTGATTTTCTAATTCATTATTCACCTTAACCCTGACTAGAAGCAAAATACATTTGTCCAGCAAACTGTGCAATCGCTCTGGAAACTGCTGAGCTCCTGCCTTTTCGGTTTGCTGTTGAAAATCAAATTATATAGCTTCAGCAACAGAACTATAATTAGGGTCACTGGAAGACTGTGGGTAGGATAATATTGTGGATTCTGCAATTTTTGTCGTGTTGCTCCATAATATGCCAGAACCCAGGAGTTTTATTGCTCTGGGGTGTGTTAATACTGTCAGTGAAATCTCTCCGGCTTCCTGACGTGGAGCTGGCCCTTCTGGGAGCACGTTGCCAAGGCTGGCCTCACTTCACAGTAATCTGCAACTGTGCTCCTTCTGGAGTCAATGGCAAAGCTCGTGTTAGCTTCCACAGGAGCTGGGCAGGCCTAGGCAGGGAAAATAGGGATGGATAAGGAAAATGACAGAGCAGAACAGAGAAGGGAAGACAGGCTATCGTGTTTCATTATAATCTCCCCAGTTATCACTGGATCTCATACTGATATCACCAGGAGGTTTGTCCGTAGATTAAAATTATGTTGTAACCAAAATTTAATCAGTGCTTATTTTCCTGTTCTCCATCACACTAAGAAAATCTCTCCTTTAGGCTACGGCTGCTTCTGCCTCTGAGGCCTTAAGTTCCACCTCAGATTTTCTTCTGCTTATCCCTCATCCCCCTGCACATCTTTCTTCCAGCCATTTTCAGATCTTGCCTCTCGGGTGGCTTAATTCTCTCCCCTTGCGCCATTCCAACCCCCAAAATCATCAGCTGTGGGCAGGCTAATGATTGTGATGTGCCATTGCTGGCCCTTTCAGCCAGGAGAATACACCTCCTGAGATAATTTTTTCAGGATGTCAGCAAACTCAGGCAAATGTTACAAGACTGATATCATAGTTGGAAGAATGCCCAGAATAGTTTTTTATAAAAAAATAATAATATTAAAAAAATAAAATCAAGTTTTAACTCTCGTGACTATAGAGGTGGTCTGAAGATGTAATACAGGTTCAAGTAATTACAAAGATAAAGCAAGATCCAGGCTTATGCTTCATTCTTTGTGACAGAAGAGGGAGATAAAAATGAAGAAGGAACAAAAAAGTGGGCTAATTGTGGGAAAGAAGCACAGAAACGGAAGAGGTGAAAAGGAAAACAGGGATAGAGAAATATAGAATGCTCTCATTTTTATTCAAAAAGTGTGAAACAAACAAGCAAGAAGTAAAAGCCTAAGGAATGAATTAAAAATAAAAGGAGGAAGAGAAGGAAGACTAGAGAGATAAGCTGGGGATTGGCTGAATTCAATTTGAGCACTGCGGTGAGAACTTCCAGCTCTGGAATTACAGTCCAGATTCTTTGGATTGCAAAGCTGTTGGTGAAGACACTGGCTCTCTCTGTGCTTACACAACACCCACCAACTTAGGGACTGTTACCACACCAATACTTAACTTATGCTAATAATAAAAGATTGAAGTAATTCTTGTGAACCATATGACTTGGAGGAACCTCTGCGTGAGGTGGCAGAAATAAAGACTGGATAAAAATGGAAGTGGTCAAAGCAGATGAGCAATGGTTGAGCTCCAATTCTTGTATTCTTGTATCTCCTATTTTCTGAACGCATTGCGATTACATGTTCCCTTCAAACTAGTTTATGTGTATAGACACACACACACACATATATAAGAACTTCTTACTGTTTTAAGGAATGTCCTTTCACATGTTACCACATTTTTTTCCTTTTGTTTCATTGGAAGGAATGCACTTCCAGATCCACAGACTGAAGCAGAGGTCCACGGACAATTCTTCCTGTGTAGAAGTGTGTCACCCTCCGTGCAGGCTGCCAGGACACAAGTCATTCACTTTTTTAGTGAATCTCAGTAGGAAAAATAGAAAAATACCATAAGTCAGAAATGCTAGGTTCTGTTCCAGATTCTGGAAGGAACACACCTAGGCACAGAGTCAGCTCGTAACACAACTCTGAAATGTTCGGCTCCTAGTTCCTCTAGCGAGATTTTCCTTCTTACAGTCCCAATTTCTCCCCCTCTTACCCTTATTCATCTCCGTGTCTCCATCCCTGTTTCTCAGTCTCTTTTCAGCTTCACATTTTAGTCCTCACCACTACCACGTTCCAGTTGCCACGATCTCCTTCTCCTAGTCTTCTAGGGGCTGCTCCCCCTGCTCTGCCACCCAGCACTCTGTCACGCCACACAAGTTTAATCCGAGCCTGTCCATCTTTAACTGAACAAGTGCAAAGCAATTTTGAGAGGTCTGGCCAAACGTCTTGTGATATGAACTGCAAAAGGTGCCTTGATATCAGCATTCGTGATCCCTTCCTCCTTCAGAGTAAGGATGGACCAGGATTTCTACGGAAAAGGATGTGAATGGTTTTAAGGCAAAACAATATTCTTTTTTTTTGCCTGGGTTACTTTGGTAGGGTTATCCCAAAGTGATAATCAGATGAGGTGGATGCCCAGCGTGGTAACTTTCAGCCGTCAGAGTCAGTACCTGCTAATATTGTAATACTGTAATTCAGCTAGAAAACAGCGACTTAAATAGAGAGCATAAAAATCTCAGCTACAGGAAACCTTGTCGTCATTATCTGTAATGTCACAACTAACTTTACAAGATAGCTACGTCTACTTTGAAAATTGCAGCTGAAGACTTCAGTTCACCTTAAACACATTTATAGTCTTTCAGCCTTCCTAGGAGGGGGAAATTATTACCATGCAGGCAGAAATGGAGGTACAGAGGCATCGGAGGGTGGTTTTGGAGTACTACGGGGGAATGGGAGGGAGGAACAGATCCCACGTTACTCTGAATTCCTGTTGTATGCTAAATAGCACGATTCTCTCCCCGCGGTGTCTACTGATTTAGCAAATTAACAGTAGCTGAAGCACAGCATGTGCATTACAGGTGTGCCAGGAAAGGCAGGCATCAGCAAGGTCTTCTTGTGCTACACACTGGAGAGAAACCAACAGTTCTTTTCCCAAGGACATTTACGATCCAGGATGCTGTTTGCCATTGTATCAGTTATGCCAACAGTTAATTCATGTGTGACGGAGCCCAACCTACTCCAAGATCCTTATGACTTGTGGGATTGTGGCTTAAGAAATGAAGTTAAAAATTAACTCATGGCAGTTTTTTGCTGACTTCACTTCACCAGATTATTTGTCATTTAGCACATGACCCACAGCTGTCACTGATTTACATATGAAACGTAATACAGTTTTTTCCTCGGATCCTCATGTCCCAAGGCTATGCGTGTGTATATAAAATGTATGTAAAAGAGAGGAGCTCTGTTTTCCAAGTGTGAAAAGGAAATTGTGCTAATGTGAGACAGACGTCATCAGCACCCCTTTCCCTTTGTTCCCAAACATGGTAAAGAGCAATAAAGCTGTTTGTGGACTATAATGTGACATCACCTAAGAATGCGCAGTTCTCATTTTTTACTGTGTGTATGTATAGAACGATCTCAGTGCAGGCATCTAAAGAATTAATGATTATGAAATACTGAACAACAGCAATGTATAAAAGGTAAATGACACATAGCAAAGGAATCTCCTTTCAAATCTTTAGCCCATGAAACCATTCTGGTCTGTGACAACTACACCACTAGATTTTTTCCATGTTTATCCGAAGTAGCTTAGTAAGCATATCATGCATGCCATTCACTAAGTCTGTGTACCAAAATACAGAGTATGATGACCCTAAGCAATGTCTGCAGCACTTGTAAGCTTGTCAGAAGGGAAGGCTGATGTTGTTGCTGCTGTGAAATATTTATTTCAATTAATTTTTTGTGACAGAAGCAACAGAAATAGCTCCCATGCTACTACAGCTATTCAACTGTTACTTTGGTGGAATTATACCTGTGTAACTTTCTTACAGAAAGAGGTAGGAGTTGTGCACATGTTCAGTGAACTAATGAGACTTCAGAAAAGGTTGTCAAGAATGGCATGAGGCTTATCTATTATTTTATTTTCGATTCAGAACCAACCCGTTTATCTTTTCTGTTTGCTAAAAAGGGCAATTTCAGGGTTTTTCTGGAGACTGAAAAAAAATCTAATGCTAGATGCAGGCTTCCTTCTGTCCCATATGTCTTAAGTGTACAAAGCTTTTTTTAGAGAATAGCTTTCTTTCAGGGCAAACCAGTTCTTACTAAAAATAATTCTTATGAGATCAGATAAAATGAGAGGAATGCTGCTGGCAGATCCTGGTGCCTTATTTACAAAAAATAAGGCTAAATCAGCCTAATCTAGGCCTATAACACAAGGAGAGAGCTGAAGAGCCTTCCCTGCCCCCTAAGGCCATGGTTGACGGCCTGAGAGCTATTTTGGTAGTTGTGGTCAGAAGATGCAAAGGGCCAGCACAGCCGCCTCCCCCCATCTGCCCAAGCCCCTGGGACTGGTCCACAGCGAGGGGCACGACCACAGACTGGGGTTTTTGAAAAGGGACGAGGACAATCTATATGCCCACCTGGGGACCTGCAACCACAAAGCACGATAGCATCTCTTGGATTGGCAGGGCCTCCAGGTCTTGACGTTGCATCCAGTACAGAAGTAAATCTTAGATAGCTTTTGTAAGTGTTAATGTCCTCTTGACTTTGAACTTCGCAGTTCCATCTCCTCTTCCTTCATACCAAGGTCTTCTCTCAAACCTTTAGTACTAAAGAGTGCCTAAACCCCCTAATTTCTGATGTCGTGTATTATTTTCAGTCTTTTTAGCCCGTTATTTGAGGTAGACAGAAAGCCCTTGAGACAGGGGCTTGCGTCATCTATTTAAAAAAAAAAAAAAGCTCAGTAATTATTTATGATTCATTTGTGGGACGGGATTGCAGCATTTGCATACATTATTTAATAACAGATATGAACCACAACTGTTAAGCAGACAGTAAGATCTATAGTGTCAGGAAGACTGAAGGTGATATTGCAGGTTGCACGTGTTGTCAAATACTTAAGTCAGTAGAGAAATTTACTGCACGTGTTCATTCAAATCAAGCTAAAGCACACTAGTTGCCTTTTAGTTAAATATTTGTTCACACAAAACACTGTGAATTGCTTATCTACACAGTTACTTGAACCGCATTAAACTAGCTTACATGTAATTCTGTGGTCTGGTTTTACATCTAGCTTTCTCTACTCTTCATTTAAGAGCAAAACTGAGGGGTTGAGGTCTTTTTCTCCAAATACTGCATTTCCTTATAAACAATTCATTGACTTACCGTGTGAAAAAAACTGCCCCTCGATTGGGTTAATTTTATTTTCAAACTAGAAGAAGAATCTCAGGATCCGGCGGTTCATTTATAATTCAGCACTAAGCTAAAGAAACAAGAGCAGAAAATGCATAGTTGTAAATCACGCCAGCAGCCACAGAACAACATAATGCAGAGCAGCCATTTTAGGTTCTTGGTTCTTTATACCCTTTCCACATAATGAAGCCTGTTAAATGAATCCTTGTGGGAATCATTCATGAGGTTTTTGTTTTGTACATGAAATTCTAAGGACAAGAGATCAATTTTGCAAAGCAAATGGTCGGTATTCTGTAAAAATTAGTTCAAGGTACTTTTTTTGGGGGAAAGGCTTCTTGCTTTCTAGGTGTAAAAATAGTACTATCCTTCTAATAAAATGTAAACCCATTCTCTATGAAAAAAAAAAAATTTAAATCCAGATCTCAGTGGGATTGTTTCAGTCCGAAGGAATAAAGGTGGCAAACACAATTCGCAGTGAATTTTATTCAGTAGGATTCCTAGCTAGTCTATAGTTGGTTACATGGACCCCATATCCTACCTTCTCCTCTACTATAGAAATCTCTGGAAGAAACAAACTGTTGCTGTTTCATTTCAATCTTCAAAGTGAAGCCCTAACAAGTGGATGGAGTAGAAGCTCTACCTAGCAAACATTTGTAATTATAGACCACTTTTTTTCTAATGTTTTGTTGATGAAACTCTCTCTCTTCCCAAAATTTGCTTGTGGGTAGATGTATTATTTTCCTCAGCGAGAAATAATCCAGGTGTCCAATCAACCCAAAGGATGTGCATTCATTATTTCTACTTAAGTCAATTAGAATGGTGCAGATGCCTCTTCGATTTGATGACTTGCTTCTAGAGAAAGATTAGAGAATTAATTAAAATACATAATCTAATTGAACTGAAATCACAAGATTTTGTTTCTAGGAAACAACTTAGGAGTACAGTTGAATCTGAAGTTGTGTGTTTGTATCTAAGTATAGACCGTATCATTTCAAGCCGCTCCACCAAAGTTTGAGTCTGAGGTTAGTTTTCAGACTGTCAGTCTAATTTAGTTTCAGAATGGAGAGTACAGCTTAAGATTCCCAACACCCAGAGACCTGGGCGGGGGCGTAGAGGGGGGGAAACATGTGATTTTGGTTTCAGTTACTTTTAGATTTATTTCTGTTTATGAGATCAGTTGTCTCTTTCTAAAAGTGTTTTCAGTTTGGCAGACTCCTCAAATGAAAAGCTTATTTCGAGACATTTCCTGTTGAATAACTGATGTTGCTGCAGCTGAGAGGTAAAGGGAGACATATACAATGCTGAAGGGAACGTATGGTAGTGTCATGGTAATGACAGGCATGAAACCAAGGACTGCCAAGATCCTTCCTTCCATCACAGGAGCTTAAGAGGCAGCACCGAGGGAGAGCGCAGCATACAGCATTAGCAGAGCTATCCCTCACTTTTGGGTGAGCTCTGCTAGGCATGTGTTCTGAACATGGATTATGGTCTGGGCTTCACGTGATCACAGCTTCTAATCCTTCCCTTTTCTTGTACAAAGACTCCCAGTCAGCTTTGCAAATTATCTGGTTTTGGTGAGCACAGGGATTCTTCGTTGTTTTTTTCCGTTTGTGCTATAGACACTGGAAACCAGCAAGACAGAATTCTGCGTGATGCTCCCATTTGGACAAAGCCATGGTAAAGTGAAATAGTGGCAAAAATTCTGTTGTTTGAGGTAGATGCTCAGAAATCTTGACATTTTTATGAAATCCAGAAGAACGCTGTTCCCAATGAAGAATTCCTTTCTGCCTTCCCCTACTGCTAACATCGCAGTGCAATTACTCCATAGCTTCTCTACCCATCTAAATATCCGATTTCACAGCTGTAATAATAAAATTGACATTAAACAAAGAGTTTCTTTACATAATAACAGGAAAAGAGACAATGAAGATGTTGTACTGGACGGTTAAGAATAATCTTGTTTTTAATTGGACTGTGGGTGTTCTGCTCTTAACATTTAAACCCTTGAATCCACTTAGACAAGCCTTTCCCTGGTTCTGGCAGTCAGTCAGAACTCCTTCGTATAGTTGCTGTAAGAATACAGTAGCTGGATAGGAATCTTGAAATGAGTGAGCTCAGCATCTCTGGAGAGTGCCTTTGCAGAACTTGATAGGTAAGAAACAAGGTATGGAAAGTTCTTAGTTTTTGAGGAAAATACGTTGTAAAGGATTTAGCAAGTGCGTATAGTAGGATATAGGAGCATAGGCACATTTGTGGCTGCTTGAGAGCCCTCACAGAAACCAGTAAGATGTGCAGAAGGTAGAACTTGGAGAATTTGAGGGAGAAATGCTAATGAAGCTGAGCGCTTTTGCGAATTGCAGCTAACCTCACAGAAGTCTTAGAGGAAGAACAAAAAGTGAGAGGCAGTCTCTTGTGTGCTTATTTCATGTAATTAATTAATGCATTTTGAACCACTTTTCCAGTGCAAAGGGATCTTAATTATAGCATAAAATCCAGATGTATTTGGTATAAAAGATCTTCATGTAAATGCAAATACGAGCTGCTATGTTTGAAAATGAAGAGAAGAGGAAACACTCTGTTGTTAGGTCACACTGTATGTGGGTTGGAGTCTCATCTGATTTGCATGTGCTAAAGGTCCAGCTCACACAGCAAGCATGCTCAAATATTTGTGTAGCATATAAACTAGCGTTATGTTGTCGTAGGTGAGACCTCCATGCGGAGATACTGAGGATAATTTGCTTATTTCTATGAGTTAAAAGATCCATTCAAAAAATTGCTTGTAAATGCTACATATTAAGAGCTTTGTAGAGTAAGTTCATTGATCGAGATGTGCTCAAGCGGAACTCCTGTGTCTGAGACCTGCAGCCTGTACTGGGCTGATCTTCCTGAAAAAATCAAATGCTTTGAGCTTTCCTTACTGACCCGTATATAAGTGCAACCAATATTTGTTTACTAGGGGAAAATTTCCTACACCTCCGTACAAATCACGGGCAAGGATTCAAAAGCGATGCTTTTAGTTTCGTTTTGTTCAGGTTTGAAGGCTTCACTTCTAGTGATGAGCTTTGACCTAGTATGACCTGCTTCATGTATAAAATCCCCCTAGGATTTTTTGGGCTGGTTCATTGCCTGTGCTTTAGCCTGCAGCAGCTTCCAGCGTGCTCTGAGTTACCGTGAGCACAGTCAGCCCGAAAGGACCAGTGCGAAGCAGGAATCCCTTCACTGTGGTGGGATGGGGGGCATTTCTCTGCTTCCAGCTGTCCTCCAAACACACCGTCAATTCCAGATTGTGGAGAAACATGTGAAGTGAATGATGGTTTTTGTCAAATGAACCTTGCAATGTGTATTTTTTTTAAACTTTGAGCTTCCATGATGAAGTTAAGAGATGGAAGGGTGACACATAGCAGCTTTATCAGAATCAATGCATGGTGTTCTTTGGTTTTAAAACCAAAGTCAAAATGATAAATACAAAGCCCACCTCTACAAAGGCAGACTGACTTTGTTACTATATTTTCCTTAATGGTCTATGAAACACTGTTATGTGGTATTTCTTTAAAAACCTAAATATATTCCCTGCCTTTGTCATTCTTTTCTCAGGCAGAATGCTGATTAATTCCTATAGAGTTTTATAATGTTTTTAGCATTATAATTTCACCACCAGTTATTTTTGCTAAAATAACATTTCTTGTTCTCAGCCATCGTTTCAAAGCCACACACGAGGATTTCCCTTGCTGCTTGGTTTTAGGAACAGGCTTGCAAATCTTGCATCGCTTCTCATTCAGTTCTGCATTTTTCACCCTATCAGTCACCTCTTGTGGAAAGGAATAGGCTTCTCATCTTTCTCGCATTCTTTCTCTGAGCATGTTCTCTTACTATCACATCAGCCCGTGTCATTGATGATATGAATACACCAACTCTATGGTTATGGTTGTTACAAGCTTGGGGTGGTTCCACACCATGAAAAGGTAAGAGGTGGAAGGCTCTTTATTTTTTTTGCAAATATGCCAATATCCTAGCTGTATGGTTGTTTTAATAATAACAATTTCAAACATCACAAAGCTGGCACTTCCCCTCCACCCACTAGTGTAGTCACAGCAGAATGAATGGCTCATTGTCGTAAGAGTCATTTCGTTGCACAAGGCAACCTCTGTTCACAATTAGAAGGTTAGAAATGTTCAGCCAGTCATGACAATTAAATAAAATGATTGTCTGAGCATCCCTTAGGTTTATAAATCAGCCTGTCTTCATGCAGTGTGTGCTACCTGTTTTTTTATTATAGCTCCACAGAATCTTTTAGAGTGACAACAACTGCAGTGGAAATAGTGCTGTGAAAAGTGATTTCTGTTTCTGTGTTCAGAAGCAAAGAGCAGTTGGTTGCACCTTGAATAAAGACATTAGTTTTGCGTGCCCAGAACCAGAAACATTGGAGGGAGCTTAGGAGAAAGCCACAAAATGATAATGGAGACTTTTGAGAAACTGAGCTATGGAAACACTGAAAAATCTTGTTTAGTGACATCGAGCAATTAATGTTTTAGAGATAGCTGATATCTAAAGAAGCCCATGATAAAATGTACAGCTATTTCGAGGCGAAAAATACAGAGAAGGCAGAATCTAGCTAAGCATAGTAAGCCTAAGAGAAACAAGGAAAGTTTTACAAAGAAGCACTTCCTGACAGTGAAACGTATTCCAGATAGTACAGTGTTGGTTTTTAAAACAAAATGCTGGAAACAATCTAGTGAGCAACGTTTCTTTGTTGGTCTTTTCCTACCTCTATTTATTTACGTTCTCCGGAAGAGTAATGCTTTCTTACTAGCCAGTTGGAAACACCAGCCCTCATCACGCATTTGGAAAAGGCCATATTCCTATGAAAATCTTTATTTTTTTGCATGTAGACTCTCCGCCAGTACTTTTTAATGCATGGTATGCTTGGAAAGCAGTTGGTTAACCATAGTACTTAAATTCCTGACGGCACCATGCCAGTCAGCAACAAACAATTGGTATGAGTTGTTTAGAAAAAAAACCCTGTGAAATAGGAAATAGAGTAGGAGACGGTTCTGTTCTGTCTGAGGCTGGAAGGAGCGGGAGAAAATCTATCACTGTTTATGTTGCTGTGTTTGTGAAACATGGGAGCTGAACCTACGGAGGAAGTGGAGAATAAATACTCAGCAGAGTGATCACTGTTGAGATACACATCCCTAGTCCTGGAAGCGTGACTTAGGGCCAATTGCAAGGAATCCATCCTCACTGATTTTACAGAGTATAACTTAATTCTGAAATTGATGCTAACTAGTTATAGTAATAATAATGGCATGTGTTAGTGTTGTAATCTCTTAAGGGCTCATTTCTTCACATATCTTTTTATAGAAACATTAATTCATTTGGCAAACATTTTTGTGATGTTCTTTCTAAAATACTGAAGAAGAATATTTTTGCAACTGCTGCTTTGTATATTTTGGGTCTCATGCATGATTTATCACTTACTAAATTTGAAATCCAAATTATGGAGTTGGCTATAGCTATTGCCAGAAAGCAAAATCTGCAGTGCTGGAAAGGACTAAAGAGGTTATTGTCATCTTACTAAGTTTGTACCTTTATCAGAACAATATCTGTGTTGTAAGTTGCTCTCAGCTTTGCAGTCCACAGGTGCACACTCACAATAGCAAAAGTGTTGTCATCTCTAACCGAGACATTTTTTTTACTGCAAGTTATTCCAGCTTTGCAGTCAGTGGAAACTAACCAGCTATAGTAAAAGTGTTGTCATTCATCTATAACTGGGACAGTACTTCCATCGTAAGTTATTCCAACTTTGCAGTGAATGGAAACTAACCATCAATAGTAAGTGTGTTGTCAGTCATCTAAAATAGAAGGGAGGAGAAAGAGGGTCCAAAGACAGAACATATTTGCAGTGGAGTCAGAATAGAATATTCACAGGGTTTAATGACACATTTTGCAATTTTTTTATTTTTTATTTTTGTCCATTAAAGGTAAATTGCAAAGTGCAAGGTAGCTTTAAATCGGTGAAATTTGGTAGAGGCTTCCAACTGAAAGGCTACACCACCTCCTTTGGCATCTGTCTACCTAAACTCAAGCAGAATGAAGGGGTATGGTGCAGTGAACGTGCTCTGGTAGAGTCAAATCTCTGCTGGTGTTGGGACCAAGAAGCGAGATGAGCAGCTGCTTGCAGAGCTCAGTGCAGTTTCAGCTAGAATGTACCAGATAACTTATACCAGGTAACTAAGATAAGTATTTTAAAGCTAGCTCAGATACAGGAGACCGCAGTGTAGACATGCCTTTAGAGTAACAGCTCTTTTACAGAAGAAGTCTGACCTTTTTTTATGCTACAAGTGCACTGTAGGCACTTAGCAATTATTAATAATAACTAATTAATAATGGTCCAAATCTTTGGCTATGCTTGAGAAAACATAACTCATCTGGAGTTGTAAGAAAAGATGGCCCAGCTTTGTGCCTGGACTTTCCTCCAGCATAAGATGAAGCAGCAGAGTACAATTTGTTCTAAGACATTAGCAAGGGAGAGCAAAGAACATAATGAATAAATTTTATTGGTGGTGCATAAGAAGAATGCAGACTGGTGGCAAATAGAACCATTAGGGAATGAGAGTATAAAATCAGAAGGAAAGTAAGAGATGAGATTGGTCTATCGCAGTGGTCCTAAATCAACATGTCATCTCAGAAACCACAAAAGTCAGCAGCTGAGTGGAGGCGAATGAAAGACAAGGGTCAAAACAACAATCATAATTTATCTGAGTGTCAGAAAAGCATTCTTACACTTAGTACACAATGCATCAATTTACACTTGATAGACAGTACTTACATAGAAAGAGACTTCAGCCCTCACTCAATAGCCTGCAGCACAATACAAATTCTTTTCATTATAAATCTAGGGGGAAAAAAACAATCCCTTTTTATTCAAGGAATTTTCACTTCAGTGTTTGAGTCTACCGGGAACAGACTGAAAGACACCTACCATACTCTAGACTCATGTCTACAGAGGCTTGTGGTTAGATTCGCTGATGCTTTTTGACAGTGTGAGGGACACTATTAGAAACCTTGGTGGAAAGATGCACAGTGGAAAGCTTCGGCTCTTGTTTTCATTCCTCTTTGGAGGTGCTCGACGGAAGATCTGTGAATTGTTTACTTGTACAATAAGGAGCAAGGTATGCTGGTACGAAGACTGAGCTTCCCATTCCGGAGCCAAAGGACTGTGGTAGCAAAAGATTTGCTTCCTCTTCTGGTGATGTTGTTTTGCCTTTTTTACAATAAAACATTAGTCCATTACGCAAAGACCTTGCTGGTTATTGTTGTAGTTATCTGCTGAGTCATACCAACAAATGTTTATTTTAGCATTCTTACAGAATTTTAGACATAGTTTACTCCTTCTCCCCCAGAAGATGGTTGAGAAATACTGCATAATTTCTTAAATAAAATAGAGCTGAAGAGTTTTGGTTTGAAAGCATTCCCTTTAATGGCCTGCTATGCAGTCGGCTGACTCATGGCAACCTGAAATTGAAAATGACTTGGGGGTGAGGGAAAGAAAGAAGAGGACAGGAAGAGTTACACCAGTCAGTGTATTTTAACTACCTATCTAGTAGCCTGATGCTCATCTTGTTCAACTGACCATGACCTCGTGGAATTGGTTCAGGCATCAGCTTTGTGTCTGGTCCAGAGCAAAAGATGTATTTATAAATTAGATTAACATAATCAGTGATGAGAATAATATATTAAATTACTTAATTCACTTCTGTTATGGTAATCATAAATGCTAACAGGAGCATGTTGTCAGAGCCATTTTCTTTTAGTCCACCATTTTTGGAAAGCCCTGTGCTATCACCACTGAAGAAGCTCATGCTTTGTTGTTGCGATTCTCTCACTTTTATTACACAGTAAATTATATTTTTTCTCTGTAATAGTTCTATGGAAAAGAATCCAAAGAAGTGACATAAAAAAAATCTCTTCCTACATATTTGAAAAACCAAATTCTAGACACATTAAGTAAAAAGAACAATAACCTTCAAAAAACCAAAACCACCAGAAAAACCCACTTCTCCCCACTCCAGAAACCTCTCTGGCTGTGTATCCTGCCTTATGCTATTTACAGATCATCAGAGGCAGCCAAAGTGATCTTGCGTAACCACTGCTGTCCTAGGACACAGACTGTAGGATGAAGTTCTCGGCTCTTTTTTTCCTCTTAAATACAAATGGACTTTCCAAAGAAGCAAAGACTGCAAAGCAGCAGAATGTTTCAGAGAATATAGAGGAAACCATACTGTGAGAGGAAGGATCACTCTGCTTTTTGAAGCTTTTGGATTCCCCGAATGTCTCCAGAACATTACTCATGCATCCTTCTCATCACCCTTTATTAAGGGTGATCCATGCTGCTGAGATGCGATGGACTCGGCTGGGTTTGCTCAGGAGGAGCCTGCCAAGCCTCTTGCGTCTGGCTGATACTAAACAGAAACACATTCTCTTCTGGTTTATGCCTTGGTGAACCACTTCTCCAGCATTCAAAAAGCCTTTATTAGTCAGGTTGTTTGGAGAGGAGGCCCACCGTACCACTCAACCTGAGCTGGCTGAACCTTTGGAAGACATCTGAATTCCAGTCCTCAGTTGCAGCTAAGCAGCAGAAAAAGCCAGAGGGAGGGATAAGAAGTGGCTCTGGGTGCTCTGAGCTGCGTGGATCCAGAGAAAGGAGGCCACAAACACAGTCCTCAGACACAGATTAGAAGAGCCATTACATGGCTCTTGCCTCGTAAATTGTCAGGGGTCTTAGGTTATTAGTGTGACACCGTGAGCTACCAAGGCTTCCTGCCACATTGTTTTTGTCGCTGCCAGAAGAAGGAAGAGTGGTGGGAGGTGATGCGGAGGGCATTAACACCCACGCTGTGCCGCCGGAGGAGGTTCCCATCAGCCAGGAACATAACGGCAGAATCGCACAAAGTGACTTGGACACATCCAACAATTACAGCTTGAAAGCACATAGGCCCGCTACAAGAGAATACAGATTTCTCAATGCATAATTCAGCATCATAAACATGTATACGGCACTAACTCATTCTTCTGCTAGACTACTTTAGTTTCTTGACGATAACATCGCTAAATTGACCTGGAAAGAAGAAAGCACTCAACATTTATAATTGATTTCTGCCCTATATCATTTTTGGCTCCCCTCCTTCTCATGTAACTGCTAATATGAGTTACTGCAGATTTAGTATTTTGTTACAGATTAATTCAATGGGATTTTTGACTAAGCTAGCGTCCAGAATGACTTTGCACTTGGTGACATCTGCGGTGCCAGCATGCAAAATGATTCTTCTGGCATTTTTACAAATTCTATTGTACCACAGAGTATGTCTTGAGAAATCCAGCTATGATCATATCTGACTTGGCTAAGAACACCAAGTAATATAACACAAATAACGATAACAGTTATTTCGCAGGAGTAACAGCTTCTGGCTGTTTTAATTCCCTCTCAGGCAGACTGGTAGCCCAGACATACTTTTCAGTGGCTTTAACATACCTATCACAGTCAAACTTCTTTTAGATTTGACTAATATGACCAAACAGTCCTATTAGAACAGTCACATTACGATCCGTATTTTTTATGATATAGAACAACTGGGATCTTGGAACAAAATCCTTATTTTTCCCCACTATCTCTACCACTCCTTCTACTGATGTATATTCTGAAGCCCGTTAGGTATCTATCTTAGATATATCTATATAGATACATAGATATATCAGCAAGATATAGCTCTTAACATTTATATTTGTCTGCCTTCAAGATACTTTTCACTGTCAGAATAGCCTTCTTTTCTAATCTTTTATCTGGATGATGTTCTGGTGATAGGAAGACCAGATCTTAGAAAATTTATGATAGCCTAAGAACTGAGGTCTACTGCCAGTCATGAGTCTTCAGTATTTGCTGGAAGCAATTAAGGTAAATTCATTTACCAGCTTCAATTGTGTTCCGTTTTTCAGACTGCGTTTACATTGTTGCCAAAGGTACCCACTTAATTTTTAAGAGTGTGCTGCTGGTTTTCTTCTGATTACTCATCTGCACTTTGTGATTCACCTCTACTGCAACATTTTCATTGACATCATCCCTATGCCAGTAAAAACATGTTAATTTTCTTACTAAACTGTTATTCGCTGGCTTCATTTTCAGAGCCCGTCCTTTTTCCTGAATTGGTATTTTCTAACAATTGGCCGTTTTTTTTCTTTTCATTGACTAGCTCCTCTCCTACTGCATCTCTGACACCATTAATTGATAGTGGGTGACCCTACCTCGGATACCACACCAGTTGAGGAACAGGTTGCATACATAGTGTGAAAGAACAGAGGTTCATTGTAAAAAAAACTTACGTGTGTGAAGCCTGGATCAGAAATATATACAGATGTATATATATTTCTAGACTTCTTTACTTTTTAATATGTAAAAATACGTAAGTTTGTAAAGAAGATGCACATACATTTATTTCTCATATACAATACATTTTTAATAACTAAACCCTAGAAAAATAAAACGTATTTGCCAGGGAAAAAAAAAACCAAACCAGAGACACAAAAGCACCGAGACGCCTTAACGTCGCTGGAAATTTGAGAGACACTTGCTCATCACTTCTGTTAACAGAGACAAAAGAGAACGGGTGTTCGTTGCTTGCCAGAAGAAGGAGCAGCACGGGAGCGGGGTTGAAGCTGGGCACCCCGTGTGCCGGGAGCACCGAGAGCGAACTGTAAATGTGTCTTGAGCGCGGCCGCGGGGCTGTCCCAGGGTGCGGAGCTGAAGGGACCTTCTTG
>NW_009693554.1:0-271 GCF_000703405.1 Apaloderma vittatum
GGGGTTCAGTCCCACAGGCGAGCTCCCAGACCCTGCAGCAAAGTTCGTGTTGACCAAAAGGTGTTGCTGAAATATCCTCAAAGCTGAGAGGGCAAAGACATGACCTGATCCTGTCCTGTGGGGAAACTACTGAGCTTGGGTGGACCTGAGGGGCTCTGGGGAAGGCGTCCCCCCACCTCTAGTACCCACCTCCGCTGCGATGCTCTCATCCATGAGATCACTCCTTGCTGTCCCCGGATCCAGCCAAGCACGATGAGGCCACATCCTGCCC
>NW_009693555.1:0-1492 GCF_000703405.1 Apaloderma vittatum
TGGGGCCAGCAGGTCCTGGCAACCAGGAGGGAGTTTCACCCTCGTCCTTGCCCTGGGCTGGATGTGCTTTGGGAACAGGAGCTGGTTTAGCTTTTTGTGAGCCACGATGCAGAGGAATCTGGGCACTCTCAGAGATCAGCAGGTGTTCCTGCTACACACCTTTTAGCTGGTTTTGTCCTTGTTTCTGGTTTTAGAAGAGAGCAGTGGGGTCAGGGGAGCTGTAACAAGCTGGTCAGGGGCCTTTGGGGACTAGCAGGGACCTCAAACGCACGAGAGCAAACCAGCTCACCCACAGCTCCATCCTGGCTGCTGAGCCACCCCCTCACTTGGGGCAGGACAGCTTACATGGATCTGCTATTGATCACCCGCCTCTCTGCGTACTGGGGACTTTTATTAATTAACTAACATTTGCTCAGACATTACGATGATGGAGATGAGCTAAGTAAAACCATTGAGCTTTGCTACTGTAATTTGTTGTCCACTGAGCTCTGCAGATGAACAACAATTAATAAAGCACCATTGTTTGTACACAGCAGCAAAAATGAATGGAGAAGTGACACTCTGAGAATAGCCCAGGCTTTGGTCAGGATAAAAGCCCTGCCTGCCTTTCTCTTCTCAGCAAAGCGTTCAAAGGCAGCATTTTCCTCCAAAGCGGATGCTTAGACCTTGGCTTGGCACAAACCTGGAGCACGATCTCCACTCCAGCTCAGGCTGGGCTCCTTTTCAGGGCAGGGGAGCGTGACCAGCCTGCCCACGCACTCGCTGAGCATGGAGGAGCGTTCCTTGCCACGGATCTGTTGACTTCCACCGATCTCCCAAGTCTTTTGAGATTTCATTTACTTATTTTTACGTGCTGAGCTGATGGCATGAAAAAACTTCAGTCAAAATCCCTTCCTCCTGCCCAGGAAAGGGTCTTTGCAGCCTGAACGTGTTTACAAACAGCCTACTGCATCGACCGAGCTAAAAAAAATCAGTGGGAAATTAAAGACAAAGTGCAGAAGTCCTGGTTTCACATGTCGTGTGAGTTATTAAGCTAACATTTTAACCACGTTAGAAGTATAAATCTTCCTGATCAGCTGGCTAATTTCCCATTATGCATGCCCCTTTGGATGTTAATTGCTAAGCTGGTGATTCATTGACTCGGGGACATTTCCCTCTGCAGTTTGCTCCCTGACCCGGCTGCAAGTTCTCATCTGCCTCCTCAGTCGTGTAAAACTGTTCTCGGGAGTCCAGAGGAGGACCCATGAAACGCTCTGCTCTGGTGCATCAACACACGGCCCATCTCAGCCACTCTGGCTGCCAAAACACAGGCAAAAATGTGGGTTCCTGCAGGAAAGCATCAGCCCTGAGCAACGATGCCCCGAGTGCTGAGCACCAGTGAGCAGCATCACCCCAGGCTGTGTGCTGGTGGGCAGTGAGGCAGCTCTGCTGTTCCCCACCCCTCTGCGTGGTTGAGAAGTAACCTGGTGAGGCCACATCTGGAATGTTGTGT
>NW_009693556.1:0-17674 GCF_000703405.1 Apaloderma vittatum
TCACAAATCCATCTGGTGAGCTGGGCTAAGAGGAGCGTGCAAAGGCGATGGAGCTCATGGTGAAGGTGTCAAGAGATGCCAACGAACTCTTTCAGCTCACCAGGTGCAAAGAAGGTGCAGCGAGCACAGGCCCCTTCCCCACTGCTGTGGCACTGCCCCCCGACTTGTCCCTTTGCAAAAGGCAGCCCCCCTCGTCAGCCCCTGTGCCATGGCAGACACCAGCTTTCTCATCGGCTTCCCTTGGCACAGGCTCGAGACCTAAATAGAAGAGGATAAAAATAGCACTTGTGTCCAGATGATCAAACCGAAGCCCTTAAAACTGCTCTTTTTCCACCAGCTTACTATTCGCAGCAGCAGGATGTTTGCCGTCTCTGCAGTCAGTGACCGTGTTATCGCTCCTGTGCATGGAAAGTAACTGCCGGGCATTGGCAGCAAGGCTGTGGATCGGTTACCGGCTGCTGGAATGATAATGAACCATAACGTGATCCTCTGCATTTCAAAAGAAATAAGTTCGCGCTGCCTCAGAGCTTCTGAGCAGGGAAAACAAAGCACTAAGAACAAAGACATGCGACGTGTGGCAGCGATGTGTGGATGTGTCGTGCCGCAGGAGTTCGGGGTTGCTGGTGGAGGCTCTCCAGGAGCGCAGAGGTGAGGTCAGAGCATCGGGGACTGGGTTCCCCCCATGTGCTGCCACCAGCCTCCAGCATGCGCTGCCAGATCGCGCACCTCCGGCTTCTCACAGGTGCACAAAACCCACCGAGCATTCAGGGCTTCACATCCCCAGGACCATGTTCCACGTGTCCCATGGGAATAATGGCATTTGCTGGTTCTGAAAAGGCGTTGCAAGGCCAGACCTCAAAGGAGCAGAAAACACTCTGGTAATGTAGTGGCGAGATCTGTAGGAGTCTGCGTTGTCTTTGGATTCATCCTTTTTATCTCCGGATGAACCCAGAATACCCAAAATGCTGAGTCTGAAAATCTCGTACTGCTCCTGCCACTCTTCTCAATCCTACTGCATTGGATGGTGCATTCAAATTGATAATGGATACTTGTATGGGTAGAAGCTGGGGATATTTATAACTCTGCAGTTAAGGTTTCTATCTCATATCCTATTTGCAGTTCTTCATTGAACTTTGTTGTTAAAACCCTGTTCTTTTTCACTTGACATTTTTCAGGCCTAGTTTCATCCTCCAGAATTGTTATTAGTTCTAAAAAAATTAAAGACAGATAAAGTATTTTTAGTTATCCTCCTGTAAGAGCAGTTCTCCTTTTTGTGTTTTGGATTTTGTTTGTGGGCTTGGAAACACCCTTTATTTACATTTCTCATATGCGTAAGCATTACTTCCTCTTGCACCAAATTGCACGTTCCTCATCTGGAACTGGCTTGTCCTCAGCAACACTGTAGGGCACAAAGTGATGAGAATTACGAAGCAGAAGCATTTTTGCCAATCATGCATTATAACATGAAAATTTCTGTAGATTGACGTGTATATGAGCAGCAGCACAGGTTATTTCTAGCTAATGCATTTAATCATTTATAATCAGGTTCTTCATGGCGAAAACTGAAAGAGCAGAAAGAACTTTGCATCTAAACAAGAATGAGCAGAAAGCAGGGCATGAGGATAGCGTTGGACTAGCAGGGAGCTCCAGAAAGTAAAGTCTTATATTCTGTTTAATCCTGGATTGATTTTTGTTCCCATAGAACATACAATCCCTCAGGAAATGTTGCCGTCAGCACAGACTGTTTCTGGCCTCTCTGCTGTTTCTTTGTGTCCCCTCCCCAGAGCCCGCTGCTGTAGTTACAGGATGGCCCAGGACACCTCTCGCACGTATGAAACATGGCCAGAAAGCAGAGGTCAGGCCTGAAATAACAGAGGACTATGTGCTCTCTGACTGACAGCTTTTAATGTGCGAACAGTCATTCAGCTCTGGCATTTCTGCTGCATTAATTGCCATTAGTGTCATCCTTGCGGGAACAATAAATTCATCGCAAACCTTGAACTAGCGCGCTCTCGTAATTCTTCAGTTTGTACTTAGGCGCAACCGTTTGCAGAGGCAGCACGTTCCAAGCAACTGGAGCAGAGACAGCGAATGATACTTAGCTGGCCCTCAGATGTTCAATTTAGCGAAGAAAAGAAGCAGAGGTCACACTCATAAGCGCATATTTATGGTTCTGTTCTGGAAATTCATACAGCAGCTGCCAAAAAGGCCCCAGCTTTTGCCTTGGCAGCACCATTAACGTGCGGATATGTGTCAGGGCTATCAGCTCCCAGCTCCTCAGCCCCAGGCACTGTGCATCAGGCTCTCCTTGCACCTGATTCTCACTTTGTTCTCCCTCCCACCACCTACTCCTGAGACCCCAAGAGAAATCCTGGCTAATAAAGGGCAAAATTTGCCACCATCTTTGACGGCTATAGCGTTCCCATAACAATGTCAGTGTCTGTCTGCAGAACATACCAGTGGTGTTTGACGTGGAAACAGAAGAATGTGAAACAGGGATGGCCAGTATCTGCTGCAGGTCCCAGCTCTTCTGGCTCTGAAATCCCTGTTTGCACTTTGCAAAGCCCACCGCTTCACAAAGCGCAGAGAAAGATTTGGCATTGGAAGTCACAATAATTTAAAATTGTCCTTGAATGGCTGTTGACCCAAATTCCCGTTTCCCAGATGAAAGGAGCCACTGACTTCCCTGGGGCAGAAGGCAGGAAGGACAAAAGCAAAGCCCCAGAACCTACTCTGTTTTATCAGAGGAGAAATATTTCCTAAGGGGGAAATCCAATCAATACTTTGCAATTTTCTAACAATCCATGAATCATTGCAATTATGCAGAGATAATTCAAGCTTCCCAATCCAGCTGCTAAATTAGAGTAAAGCATACACTTAGCACTGACTACCACCAGTTTGGCATATCAGTCAGAAAAATAACAACCTTAATGTATAAAATCCATCCAATCAAAAAACAAAAACCTCTCTTATTAAAACTCTGGACCAAATTAAAGGGTCTACAATGTACAAGGATTTCTATTTTTCAATAATTCCTTGCCAGAGGTAGGAGTAATGAAAATATGTAGAGTCAATAGGATTTTTTTCTGTTGATAGATCACTTGAATTCCAGCTCCACTGTATTCTGTCTCTAGTTCTACAGCTCTAAGAAAAAAAATAATATAAGAAATGGACCCAATCAAAATTTTCTTCTGTATTCACCTTTTCTTTCCTAAGCCTGAAGGTGGAATAAAAAAGGCCTGGGAACTGAATGGGGACCTATCAAAATGAAACCTCCTCCTGGTTTTGCAGTTCTCTATGGTGGCACTGAAGAACAAGTGGGAAGGAAGCAGCTCTAGAAAAATTGTTTGCCAAGACAATATTATGGTAAACAGAAAGGAAGGAAAGTTTTCAGTATGATCAGGAACAAGAAACACACGCAACAGACTCAGTGACTTGGTATTTCTTATGATGACTCTCAACATGATGTCATCAGTTCCCTGCATCCATTTGGGACTCCGCACATATCCCCTCGTCTGCGTCTGCTGCCTCCAGAGACATATTAGCGAGATAATACTGACAGCACCAGGATAATTACTGACCAAGAGATAATTTCTGAGACACGGCTCAAAATCTTCCTCTTACTACACCCTGCCACAGGGCTTTCTTTCCTATCTAGGGTCAAAAACTGCTCGATGTTGGTGTCGCTACCAGACAAATACAATGTCAACAAGAACAGTACAAGCATTATCACACGTCCCATCGTCTTCTAATTTGGATTCAAAAGATCAGCCCTGGGGAATGAAGAAGGTAGTTTGATTTCTGTGGCCAATTCATTCACTGCTGAAACAACCATCAGAGCTGTGCTTGGCATGGCGATGCTTGTTGTGAAGCTGTACAATTATCCAGGGAGCCAGGCTGTGACTATAAAACTTTGCTCATTAAGATCATTAGCGAGCTGTCAGATGGAACAACTGGGATGGCTTTGATCTGGCAGAATACCCTTCGTCCTGTTCCCAGTCCTTGGGAACCATCCAGTTCCCTATAATTATTTTTTTCCAAGTCATTCAAACAATACTCATTGTTTTCTTATAGGGTGCAATAACTTCTTCAGGCAGACTGGAAGCTGTAACAGCTATAACAAGATTAATTTATTAACTAGAAACCCTGATATTTCAATGATTCCTCTATAAATATGTTCATAGCTGGTTTTGCCAAGAAAATGACAAAATGTTGCTCATAATCCCAAAGATATTCCCTATAAACCCACTAGGTGTCCTACCATTTTCAAGCAGTCAGGCTTAAGGTTTGTTTGGGCTTTTTCCCTAGTTTTGCCAGTGTGAACTAGTTTGAGTCTTCAGTGGAATTAGGTCTGAGCTTGCAGGTTGAGGAAACACATACGGACGGTTTGTGCGACACAGTGGGACATCTGGCTCCCAGCAGCAGCTCTTTTGGCAAGTGCCACTAATGTTTCCCACAGACACTGACTCAAGGTTAGAGGCTGGAAGAGAAAAGGGAAAAGAATCAGCCTTCTCGTCTTGGAAATGCTAAACAGGATCCACCAGAGCCAAATCCTCTTCTCAGTCAACCTTGGGCATCTATTTATAGGACTGCTAAAGTGAGCCCAACACTGACCTCAAAGGTGGTGGAAATATGCGTTAACTTTCATCAGAGCTGCTCTGCACAGGCTGCAATTTTGACATTCCTGGTCACTGTTTCAGACCCTGACAGGCGTCCTGTCCCGCTGCTTGCCAGTGCTCACGCCTGTCCACAAAAGCCAGCACGGCACCCACTCATGAGGTGTCCTGTGACTGGGAACACAGAGAGCATTTCAAAGGCGTACTAAGACAAGCAGGCTGAAAAATAGCCAAAGGATAATTTTCTCATGCCAGAAGATACCTGGGGTGGAGTGTGGCTGTTGGAAAGCGGCCAGCTGCCTGGCTGCTCCTTCACTGCGCCACCATGCGCACACACCGTGCTGAGTCGTGCTATCGGGAACATCCCTCAACCGCCCTGGGATCTGGTACTTGCACTGAGTCCCAGCGTGGCAGCCTAGAATTCTCTGAAACAGTCATCTTCTGGGTAGCCAAAAAGTATCTTTTATTATTGCAGTGTCTTTCAGTGCTCAGCAAAGGGCATTTGCAATATATCAGCGAGGGACGAGGGATGACTACAGGGTGATTTTTATGGCCTTGTCACCGAAGCACAAATCACTTTCTATGTAAACTCTGGAGCCCTACCCTCAGCCGAGCAGTGATTGTCACATTTGCAAACACTCCTCCCATTCACTCTAGCTTCACAGGAGTGCCAATCCTGAATTTCTTCCAGATCTATGTGAGGCAAGTGAGGAGAAAATCAGGTTTGTTTTCTATTTAAAAAATGCCAGAGGCAAAGATGCTCTCAAACAATGAGGTTATCTCCTTTTTCAGTAGGTGTTTCATGGCCAGAAGTACTGCCCACGGCTATTGGCTGTGCAAATAGGCACCGGGCAAGTTGTCAGCACCAGTTTAATCACAAGCTGCGAGGGGAAATCAGAGCGGGAACAAGAGCCTCCTGTCCTTGGCCCACCGGGATCCCTTGCCGTCAGGCATTGCGCATCACGGGAAGTGCCGAGCATCTGTCCTGTGCCATGTGTCACCGCACCACCTCTATTTCTTGCTGTTTGTATTGAAGGTGTGACAGTCATTTTCCTGACAACCGGCTAGAAGAAAAGATACTCCAGTCTTCCGACTGTATGTATATATAGATACCTGCTGGAGTACCATCCACATGCAGTCCGCGCCATATGCTCGCTGTGAAAGAGTTTAACCTGGTCCAGCGCATGTGTTTCCCGTAATACATAACAAACACCTCAAGCCTTGCCATGATTCCGTGCATTATGCATGGGAGCCATCTGCTCCCGTAGCTGAAGAAGCAAACTGAAAATCTGATAAAAGCACAAACAGTCACAATGAGAGAGACTGAAAAGATGTGTTGATATTCCAAGCGGGAGACTCTTTCCTTGAGCACTAATCTCATCGCCCATTGCCTCTTGCCTGCTCCTTTCTCTGGAAAGCTGCTGTCAGACAGGTTGTACTCAGCTCTGTGAGTACGCACGCCTTTGGGATGCTAAAAATGCATTTGGTGTGCTTGAGCAAACCTTCTGAGACTTTTCTCAGTCGCCAGCTGTGCAGTGAGCAAGATGTGCAAGATGTTTGGCGCACAGCACATTTTACGGAGCTTGGTTTCTTCAAGAACTCTGCCTGGTTTGAAGTGCACTCTCGATTACGATTAGTCAGTTATACTGCCTCACCACCGTGCAGAATTACAGTTTATGGCTTAGACAGACCGCAGGGAGATCCATCACACCTTGCCTAGATATTCTCAGCCCTGGAGTGCAGATACATGCTGGAGGGATTGGAGCACCAGGGGAGCAACAAGCAGCTCGGTGCAGCGAGAGGGTAGAGTTTGGGATGGTTTAGATTTGGCCAAGAGTTTGTGCAGACCTTGGCCCGGATGCTGGGTTACTACAGTGGCGTAACTAGATTTTGAAGCCAGATGAGGTTTCCCCCCTTCTGACTCCGATTCCTGATGTTTGGAGGGCACAGGGAAGGCAGGCAGACAGAAGATGTCTATTTTAGTACATCTCTGCGGGGAACGCACACGCTTCAGACAGGTACACATTTGTTTCCTCTGACACCAAATTAATGGGAATTGATGTATTGATTCTGCAGTTCTCCTAAAAATTGCTTCAAGTTTTGGCCTGTTTCCAAGCTGGTTAGATGCGATGTGCACACAGCACAAGACAGATATTTAATTATTCTAATAGGAATACAGTTTAAAATTTCATTTCCCCACAAAATCCAGAAGAAAATAGCATTATGATTGCACAACTAATGCAACAATCCCTGCTGTATATAGCCTATTTCCATGCCCAGCTACTCCTTTTGGCTTAATACAACCAAGCCCCTCCAAAATCACAAAATTATTAAGGTGTTTGCCACTAGTGCAAATTCATTCAGTATTTTTCATCTTGATTTTTATTACCTGATTGAGAGTGTGCTCTTCAGAGCAAATGCAATCTGCTGTTCTGTGTTTGTGTAGAGTACTCAGGATTCTGGTAGCGTTCCACCCAAATGCATATATTGTTGTTGTTGTTATTAAATAATAATAACTTGAGTCAGTCATTTGCCAGTCTTAAGGATTAAAAGGCTTTGTGGCTATTCCCATATTTAACTAACTAAACACCTGCAAAGTATCCACTTCATGCACTGTATTTGTGGACTATTGGAACATCTCTGTGCCAGGCAAGCTCCTGGTCCTAGAAAGAAAAAGCATCTTGTACTGGGGATGGAGTCTTGTTTTTTCTTGCTTTGATCACTGTGCCTCTGCTTTTATGATTTCACTAGGAAAGCTGCTGGATGGTTCTTTATTTTGAGTGTCAGCATGGCTCCTGCAAATGCTTGAAGTCATCTTTGTATTTCATTTCTTTTCTGGCAAAACAGGATCCATCTGCGGTTTAAGAATAGAACGTATAAAAAACCCGCATATGACTCTTAAGCACAGAACATAGAATTTCTGGGCAAAATTCTCTTCTCAGTTACACTTACATAACTCTGGAGTAGTGTCTTCATCTTTCTTGCTGCTACTCTGAAACCCATTTTGATTTCATCGTGTCAGAACCAAAGGATCTACCATATATGGCTAAATCCGATTTCATCACAACTGTTGTAATTTACAATCTCAGAGGAAGCACATAAAGCTGCATTTACCGTACACTCCAAGAAATATGCTGCTGTCAGTTGTTCTCTGAAAACGGTGTTGCATGCAAATAAAAATACTATGGAGGTGGAGAACTGCTGGAGTGACTGGAGCAGAGATCTCCTCCATGCACACAAGCAGAGAATCTGCACTGTAGGTCTGAGCTCATATTTAAAACATCACAGCTCTTCCTTTAAACAAAGAAATAGTTTGCTCTAAATTGTTTGATATTTATTTTGTATAACCGTGTTCCTTGGCTGTCCATGCTATAGAAATGCTGTTAGGCTACAAGAAGACAGATTGCCTGGACTGGAAGCCCCAGCCCTGATTCAGGGAAGCACATGGTTTCCTTACAACAATTATGATGATTATAATTACTATTCAGTATATGGTGCAATTGTTTTTAGTGTTTAAAAGAAAACAAAAGAAAACAAAACAAAGCAGTTTTGGAAAGGAAAACAGAACATCAGAAAAAAATAACGATAAAATAGGAAGTGGTTGACCTTCAGGAGATAACTCCATCTGCAGGGTCTGCTATCCAGTGCTTCTAATGACCAGAAAATGGAAGGGAAAAAATCCCCTTAAATAGCCCAATACTCCTTTAGAAAATAATGCACCTTCTTTTCTGTAGATATAACATTTTACATCTCCTATTCAACAGCTACTAGTCTCAAAGGCCAAGCAAGCAGTACGTGGAACGCAGAGCCTGAAGTTTTTTTCGGTGGTCGCTGAAGGCAAAACCATCTAAAGCTGTAGCAGATGTTTGCTCGCTTCCTGTCTGCTTATCAGCCCTGCAAAGACATTTCGGTTTTGTACTTGTTATGCCAAGTGTAACTATGGAAATCTAATATAAGCTGTGCAACAGCAATACAGCGAATAGTTCTTTACGTATTTGGTTATGAATGATCAAGCAAAACATTATGGTTTCCAAGAACTCTCTCAAATTTTTCCATATGTACATTAGTCATTCTGCTCACGCAACACGAAAATGACAGCGTACAAAATAATTTAAGAAATACTACATTACTGCAGCTTTATAAAGACTGATTTAAATATCTTGAATGAATTGTTTCGCATTGGACTTTCCACAGAATCCTTTCCAGTTTGACCTACCCTTTTGACTGGGACTTGTCAGAGAGGGGTCCACGCAATGCATTTCTGTTACAGCAACTTACGACAGTTGCTTGATGTTAGTTGCAGGCTTTAGGTTAAAAAAAGTAAAAAGTGAATTGGCATCTGCTGAGTTACATTTCTGTGGTGAAATTCTTCACCGACTCCAGTTCACATTTCTTTGCGTAAGATGTCAGTTTGGTCTCAGTGTGCTCACATTTTATATGCTGTTTCTAATACACTGTGAAATAAGGAGTGGTATATCCCAACCAACGGTATTCCTCTGAGGCCTTGAACATGCTCTAGAAGAGAGTACTTAACTGTCAGTTTAAAAATCAATTACGTGGAACATTTTTTTTTGAGTGACTTAGGTGCACCTCAGCTGTTTTAACTCCTGTTTATATTCATTACGAGCTCCTGTAAATTATAACTTTAATATGATTGACAACATGCAAGTGTTAAAACAGCGTTCAATCTATTTTAGGGCTTTGAGCTAGTTTAATGAGATTGATTTTTACACTGATGCACTGAAGCTGATAAGCATTCCCAGTACAGGCAAGACCGAAAGCAATTGTGTTTATTGCTTAACAGACAGGAGTTCTTCTTCCTCCATGACATAGCAGAAATAAATACATTTACCTTATGTGAATCCTAGTACAGATATTTTAAAGTTTTTAACGGCAACAGGATGGTTTTGGAATGGTTCCTCTGCCCATGTTAAAATGGGAAACCAGATGTGACAGCTTTGGCCTGTCGCTGGTCGACATAGTTCTAGAAATTCCAGTGGGAAGCAAAAGGCTTCAGAGCAACAGCGGCTGCGCTGGTGTTTGTCATGTTTCTCCTAACACTGCCAAGGAAAGAGGGCTCTAGGTAACCACTATTGCCACTTGGAAAATATTGATAGCATTGCAAACCTGCGTTGACCCGGAAAATGCAAATAGTGGGCACAGTGGTCCCTTGCTTAGTCCTTCTGTGGGTGAAAATCTGTTGTCCAACAACATGAAGTCCCATGTTCTCAAAGGAAATGATGCACTGTGGCACAACTGGTTCCAGAGGAAGTAGCTATGGGTACTCTTTTGAGAAAATAAGCTTCCATGTGAAAGCTGTAGACCTAAAATTCAGTCACTTTCCTTTCCCCAAGGGCAAGCAATGACAAGGCAATGCATGAAGCAAAAGAGAAAAGTTGTTGAAAATGAAGATATGAGGGACAGATTTGCAGGCAAAAGATGGATCTGGTGAATGCAGTGATGGAAATTGCCCGAAGCATCCGGGAAAACACCACAAGAAGCATGAAGATGAAAGAGGAAGAGGGAAAAAAAAAAGGGACCCAGGAACTCAGCTTGAATGAGTTGGTTATGTGGAGGAGATGAGCACAATTTTTCGGTTGAGTTTCTGGAAGAGTTGCAGTAAATGAATTTTTATTGAAATACATAGGTACTAGGACTGGGTTACGAATTTTTCATTTGAAGTATCTGAAAACAGAAGTCAGTATTTAAACTTAGACTGTAAGGGGTAGCACTGTAGGAAGCAGAATGGCTTAACAGGGCTTCATTGTAGCCAAATTAATTCAGTTTAAATAATTAATTCTCTTTTAAATTGACTCTACTCTGCACACTTGACATTTTGGAAAAGCTGCCACTGCCTGGCCTTCTGGTAAATGCTTTTGCATCTGTTTTCCATTGTTTCCTTCTTGAAAAAAAAATCCTTGTCACTAACAGGAACCATCAGCAGCATGGAACAAATTGGCTTGCCAAGGACATTTCCTCCAATCTCATTATTTATACTCGGAAGTATTCTTTTGTGTGTTAAGAGTCAGACTGTGATTTATTTTTTTTTTAAATTGAGGTATATTAAGATAGCTTTGCACCATAGTTATGAGTCAAATTCAAACTCAGTTACCTGAATTACTTCCATTGCATCAACGTTTGGTCAGAGTTTTTCAAGGAGGTGATCAAGCAGTTTAATTAATCCACATTTCTCTCTGCCTGCCTCGTTACAGAGAGCTCCCTACAGTTGCAGCGGCAGGCCTCCCTCAGGTCTGAATCGGATCAGGTATGTCACTCTTCCTCTTCTGCTGCTCGCACATTGATTTTGAGACTTAAGTGGATGAGATTGAGTGGACCCATAGTGCTATTTGGGGCTTGGGTTAAACAAATAGGTTTTGTCTCAAGGTGTTTTGGTTTGTGTCATTCTCATCTCCTTCGCCAGCTCCAGGTTGTGGACTAGCTGCAAAGCGCTCATCTCTAAACTTTGGCGTCGAAGAGGCAGTGCAGTTATGGCAGAGGAACGTGGACATGAAGTTGAGTTCTGGCTGCACGAGGTGTCTGCTGAGGTCAGGGGCTCCTTCAAGCTGGACCAAATCCTCAGAGAGATCAGGAAAGGGCAGAAGCTTGATCTGACCTATATTCAGGGTGACTCACCAGTGAGATTTAATGTTGTCACTTTGTTTGGCCTCTGTTTCTCAGCAGTTGCTCGCATTTTAAATGAGTGCATTTTTACCTAACTGAATTGATAAATGAGCATAACTAGGGCCTGATAAAAGGTAAGTATTTGTAGTAATATAAGGGGACATTTCAAAGCCATTGCAGAAGAATTTCAGGTAATTAGGAGAGTATTTGGGCAGTGATACAGATTTTAAAATTACCCATGATAAAATAAGAGATAGTAAAAATATCTATATTGAGATGGAATAAGTATCTGAACCAACTCCTGTTTTCTAACAATTAGTAAGAAAATCATCCAAATGGGGTAGACTGTGGTGCGGTGCCTTGCTCCGATTCTCCTATATTCTGCAGCTGTAGCTTTTTTTAAATTGACGGGTTTATTTCCACCTAGAAAAGAATTCTAATGGTGAATGCTTCAATGGCAAAAACAGTCACAGCAGAGCCTGAGATTCATTCCTCTAGTCAGCTGGGACGTTTTTAAATACCTCTGACTCTCTAGGTAATAATTGAGAAGTGATGAATCCAGCTTGCAAACAGAAATATGGAACTGCCATTTTTTAGTTCTTCTCTGCAGTGTGTGTTTTTCTGACTAGATGCAAAATTTTGAAAGTTTTGAAAGTACTGCAAGTATCAAAAGTATTTTGGCAGGATGAAGTGTTTTGAAAAAGCATTTTGAAATGCCTCAGGGTTTCAGAAAAGCAGAAAAGCTGTGTTATGAGCACATCAGCTATAATCTGGGTCAAATTTTCAGTGCAGATGTGTCAGATGCCTTTTCTTGGAAACCCTCCACGACAGTTGGCGAGAAGAGTGACCCAATGTTTTCTCACTGTACAAAGTAACTGTTCTGTTTGGCGATGGCATGTGGATGAAACACGGCTTGTATTTCCAAAGCGGTGTCCTGTTTAAGCTTGTTCAGGAACAGAGATTTTTCTCTCAGAAGAGTTTCAAACCAGGAGCCTACCAAATCTCTTTGGTACATCTTCACGGATGTCAATCTGGCTTGGCAGTTTTCTGAATTTTAATGAGCTGGTTTCATTTCCAGATAATGACTATTTATGTGAATGAGATGCCTTATAAATAAATACGGGAGTTATTGCATAATATTAATTAAAGGCTTTATGGTTCAAATATTTAATATACTGAAGGCAAATGGTGATGTGAATTGTCTTTGACTTTATTAATTTAGTTCTTTCGGTGATTTGTTTTATTTTAACCTGACTTACATATGTTGGACAGTGCTTCCTGAATTGAGCAAGCTATGATGTGTGTCTGGACATACCAAAGGATATCAAAGGACAATAAAAATCAAAATTAATCATGCAGTGGTAGTAGTAAATGGAAACCCAGCTTTTAGAATGCTTTTGTCTAAGAATCTAATAAATTAGTTTTACTTGGAGAATTTCAGTTTAAGTGTCGTTAGCCATTTACACAAACACGAGGTAGTTTTTAATTTTAATTTTAATCCTTTGCACTTCTATAGCTACTTCTCTTGAGAATCTCAGTAGTGTTCTACAAACATTAATTAAGCCTAATAGTACTCCCGAGAAGTGGTTAACTAATAGATATACTTCACTTAACCCATCATGACATAAGTGATCTCTAGAATAAAACACAAAAAATTTAAACAGCAGGACTACGCAACAGTTCAGAGCCTGTAGTGAGTGTCTTCGCCAGATAAAACTGGGAGGAATGTTTAGGTAGGTGGAATTTAATTACTTGGCCTAGGCACAATTTGAAGATAAAAGTGCAAATAATAAAGAACTGAGATCTCTGCTGAAGGAAAGTGTTTTGTATCTCACATGAGAGAAGATACCCACAGCAGCACAGCATCACATGGGGTGACTGGATGGTGATGAATTGGACTGATTCAGAGAAAAGATTGCTATTTGCAGAAATCACCTCCAGACGAGCCAAAAAGCATGAGTCAAAATCGAACCTTTAAGGCTGATGCATGAACAGCAGCGATAGTAGTCAAGTCCTTACTCTCACTTCTGAGGATCCAGAGAAAATAGCAACAAAACAGCAGTATCAGTGTGTACATTTACAGCCCGGGACTGTTCTCTTCGGTGGCAAATCTGCATGCATAATTTCCTTCCTGATATTACTCCACAAAGAGAAGTTTTGTTATCTTGCTTTACTGACGAGAGCAACACTTAAAACGGGTTAGTGCTGGAGCAGACGACAGGTCGGGTTTGGTGCGCGCATCGGGACTCGGACCACCCTCAAGCAACCTTTCTGCCATTCCATTTTCAAAAAACCTGCTGCAAATATTTGTTTCGGAGCTTCTGCCACCTAAGGGAAGAGTCATTTCAGAAATATGCTCCAGCCATACATAGTTATTTGCCTCCTAACAACAGAAGAGGTAAGGAATCACGTGCTCGGCAGCACGACAAAGCACCAATCTTGGCTGTTTTCTCACTGATTAACACCGATGACCATCCAGTGGGTCTCCTGTCATTTGACATCTGATACTTGCTGCAATGCCTTGGGAACAGTTTTAGCATTTGCTGAGGGAAACTTTGTGATGCACAGTCTAAATTCTCAGATGCACACTCAGAAATCCTGGGGAAGCAAATCAGTACTGAAAAGTGGAATGATAATGAGTTTGCATCAGATTTTTACTTATAGAAATGATTGGAAACATTTGGGTGTCCTCTTCAGATACATTTTCTTTCCTTTTCCACCATTTCTGTGCTTTTGGGACTACAAACTCTCACATAAATATTGGCAATAAATCCTTGCTGGGAAAGTCTACCTGCTGGAGAAAAATCTGCTCATTTTATCCAAGTGGCAAGCCTAGACAGTACAATTAGACTTTATCCTTACCCATATATCATAACATTCTTTATTTGCATTTTGTGAATTGGAATTTGTGACATACACGAGTCTGACGCCTAATGAACCCCCCACAGTGCTTCTGCTGAGTTCAGTGGCCCTGTGTTCACTTCATTTCCCCATATTTTTAGCGGCTTCCCTAAGTTCTTTGTGCAGAGAAGGGTCTGAAACCTCTTTTTTTTCCCCTCCATATATGCAAGATATTCTATCGCCTCTTTTATAATTTATAATCAGTAGTTTCCCTGGAGTTCAAAAAGCTTTTCAGAAATACTATACTTGAAGCAGTAAAAGGAAGGGTAACTGCACTGTTGTACTGCTGCATCATAATATTTAAGTACTTTATTATTTCATAATCTGTCCTAGAATTTAATCATTCCAAGCAGGGATGGTCTCTTTATGTCAAAAGGGATAAGTTCCAGATTTTCAAATATGCATATATAAAAAATGCTATGAAGATGCTGCTTCATTTTCAGCATGATCCCAGCTTGCCAAAGGCTCCATTTCATTGCATAACCCTCCGGATGGAGATCCATTACTGCACCGTAAAGTGGGTTACTGGACAGGGTAAGGCAATTCATCCGCTGAAATGCAGAGCGTTGTTTTGCCAGTTACACGGTTTAAAATTATCCATTATCTTTAAAGTTATTTTTACCTACGTTGCAGATATGTCATCTCTCTTTGAAAGATGTTCTGTTGGGTTTTTTGGAGCCTCATTCTTCCCCCCTGTAGACATAAACGAGCAGTGCATGTAGCGCAGCCAAGAGAGTTCAAAAGGAATAAAATTGGTAAGAAAGTGAACAGATCAAGCCCCAAATTGCACATTTAAGAAACTGAAATAGTCTTGCCTACAGAATCCAGTTTCTGCCAGGAACTACTGTGAATAGTAATAGCTTCTTTTTTCTTTTTTTCCCCCCTTTTTTCTATTTTTAGCACTGCTGAAGCCTTATGAATTATAAGTAGTCAAATCTCACAATCCTGGGACAAAGTCTGTTAAAACTGTGTCCTGGGACAGAGAAGTTCTCCATTCCATTCCTGGCACTGGCACTGACCATCTGCCACTTGTCCTCTGCCTTGCTTGAGTTTACCCACGTTTAAAATGCATTTAAAATAAGCTAAACCATACTTCGAAAATTACTTCGGTGCCACAAGCTAGACATTTGGGGTTGCAACATGGGAAAACATGGTTCTGCGGTCGCCAGTCCATAGAAACCCTGTGCGTCTCCCCGGCCCAGTCTAAATCTGGCTGACAGCGCTCCACCCTGCACTTGAGAGGCAGCAGAATACCACATCAAGCACGCTCGATGCCTGCCCACCTGCAGTACACGCGGTTGTTAACTTGCTTAATTAACTCACGATGCACGACAAGAATCTGATCCAACACTATTTGGAATTGATAAGGCGGCTTCTGTTGACTTAGCGATCTTGGGTCGGTCTCCACATGCGTGCAGAGACCATTGCCTAGAGATCCCTAAAGTCCTCATGAAGGGAAAACCTTTGTCTGACTGACACACGGACACATTTCTGTGCAGTGAGCCTGCAGGAGCTGGACACACAATAAATCCATCTCTGCACGTACAGTAACACTATTCACTGATGCTGCTCTTCATTCAGAAATAAATACAGCACTTAGTCGCTGTTTTTCGTAGGCCCCTTTGCACGTGGCTTTAGACAAGCCTTGATGTGGAAAGCTGATGAGAAGCTATGCAGGAAAGCCCGTGGCTAGATGTAAGTTAGGAAAGGTGATTTGATAAAGGTGGTGACACGCTAATAATGAAATAGAACATTGCAATTAAATGTGCTGGTGGGGATGAAAGTGTGCCACAGCCAAGAAAACGAGCGAGCAGCAGGTAGGTCACAGGGAGAAAGCACAAGAGGCTTGATGGAATAGGGTGGGGCGGAGGGGGAGATGTCAGGACAAGACAGACAGGACAGAGATAAGCACTGTATGGTGGTAGGACTGGGCAGAAATTATTTCGTCTGGTGTTCGGATCAGGCCTTGCACAGTGAGATCTGGGTCCCTGACTGCCATGTGTTGACATTGACACAGTATGTAATTAAATGCAGATCAGTCCTCGAAGACCACAGAGATGGTGGAGGGAAATTAACAGCTCAGGCTATAAATTAGCAGCAAATCAAAGATGCCTACACAAAGTTTTACCTCTGACGTGAGCTGAAAAGCATGAAAACTGCCACAGAATGTTAAAGTATTATGTTTCTGTAAAATTAAAGTTTCCGTTAGAAACAGTTCAGAATATTTTGATGGTTATGAACCTAAACTCTGAGAGGTGAACTATTCATATATCGATGTGGCGATTTTACCTCAGTATACATGCAGCTGAAACAATACTCTTAGAAGTAGGAATAGGCCCATCAATCTTGGATGTTAACAGTGAAGCCTAAAAACTATGCTTACATAAAAAACAAGCAAGGGCAGAGTAGTCTGAATATCAAAATTACTAACACTGCCAGAAGACTAACTTCATTATTGCTCTGTTTTTGAAAAATATTTCCAGGATTAAAACATACCAGAAACTGTCAAAGGATTTAAAAGAATTTCTGCCAGCATGCTCTATAATTTAAGGGCTCGCTACAGAACGCAGATCAGCTTGCTGCAAAAAAATAGTGAAGTTCTGGGTTCTTGATCTCTCATGTACCCCATTGTATATCGAGAGAGTCAACGTCTTTATGGCTGTGGCTAAAAATGCTTTTTACCTGGAAATCCCGAGGAATGGGCAACGCTCTTCTTGCAGTCCCTGCCCTTGGATAGGAGTTTGACACATTCCTTCGTCAGTTTGCATTCTGCTGAGAAAAAAAAAAAAGAGACAGACTCAGCTTACGAATATCAAACCTGGCAGCACAAAGCTGTGTCTGCGTGTGCAGGCTTGTACAGGGGTGCTTCTGCCTGGGTAGAGACTGGCTTGTGTCAGCCGCCCTGATTCCTACATTGCAGGGTAGGAGGAACAGCATTTCTGCTATAAAGTCATTTTAATAAAAGCATGTGGGAGAAAAAAACCCCAAACCATCATATTTTGTACCTTTTATGTTCTATATGGTCCGATTTTTCAGAGGGGTGAGGTAAATCAATACAGCAGGTTCAAACACAGGTAAGGGAAGTTGGATTAAATGATCTCTAAGGTCCCTTTCAGCCTAGGCCATTCTATGGTTCTGTGGTTCTATAAGCATTTACAATCCAAATTATCATGTGAATTATCATGTGAATTTTCTGTCTTTATAACAAGCCACATCCAAACGTGGAGCCAAACGTCCTCAAGCCAAACATCCAGAACTGAGGCAAGCTTGAATTCAAAGCCAAAATTGTATGGTTGGAGCCTATCCCTAAATATCGCTTTAAAAATAGAACGCTGGTATAAAATTTTGAGACCCAGGTGCCAGAAAAGTAGTAGTCCTGTGTGTCGGCACAAGCAGGAGGGGCCGATTTTGTTGTGCTCAGCAACATCTTGACACACTGCACTAATCTTAGCCGCACGCTCTTAAAAGATTATTTTCGTCTCGGGTTCTTTTCTAGTCTTTGATGCAACAGCCTGGTGTGGGTTACATCAAGCCTG
>NW_009693557.1:0-354 GCF_000703405.1 Apaloderma vittatum
ACCTATAAGCAAAGGCCATGCTACCTTCTTCCAGTACCTTTGACTATGTATAAAAAGCACACCCCTTCTGTAATAAAGTAGCCATTTTTGAGCCATTTTAATACCATTCAGTTGTGTCGTGTCCGTCTCTAGAACGACACGCTCCAATACCTCAATATCACTCCTGTACTGAGGTGCCCAAAACTGAACACAACAGTCAAGGTGCGGCCTCACCAGTGCTGAGTACAGAGGGACAAACATCTCCCTTCTTCTTCTGGTCCCAAAATTTCTAATACAAGCTACGATGCCGTTGGCCTTCTTGGCCACCTGGGCACACTGCTGGCTCATATTCAGTCCACTGTCACTTAGAACGCC
>NW_009693557.1:658-3782 GCF_000703405.1 Apaloderma vittatum
CCACTCGTGACCTGCCGCCAACTGGATTTAACTCCATTGACCACAACTCTTTGGGCCCGGCCATCCAGCCAGTGTTTCACCCAGCAGAGTATGTGTCCATCCAAGCCATGGGCAGCCAGCTTAGCCATAAGGATGTTGTGAGGGAAGTTACTGATGAAGTTATATTGGTCAAAAATAGAAAAGTTGAAGGATGGCTGCAGAAAAATGAGAAATATTTTGATACTTATTGGCAGATGAAATTGAATGTAAAAGTGTGAAGTGATGCAAACAACAAAAAAATCTCAGCTGTCTCTACATAGTAATGGCCTTACCCCTATTAAAAGAAAACAAAATTTGCCACTACAATACATAGTCCTTGAGAAAAAAAAAGACAGCTAAAGCATAACAGCAGTTAAGCTCAGTATTTACTAGGAAAGCTGCTGTGCTTGACAGAGCCCCCTGTGAAAATACTTGAATACCAAAAAAAAAAAAAAGAGAGAGAGAGATCAAACAGGTCTCAAAAGGCTCAGAAGTTGAAGACGTGCAAATTAAGAGCTCAGAAAAATCCATGGTCAAAAGGCAGTTTATTTCAGAAGATGTTAGAATGCAGCTATGTGGAGTGCAACCATAGTATTAATATCAGCACCAAAAGAAACAACGTGTTAAAGAAGAATGTCTCTTTCAACAAACAGTGCAACAGTTTGCTCTGATCACAGAAACTTATGCTTACTCCCCAAGGAGTGCTTACACAGCATCCAGTCGAAAAGTTCCTATGAGCGTGTACTGGGTTCAGCTAGGATAGGGTTAATTTTCTCTGGAAGCTGGGCTAGCCGGGGTAGCTGAATCAAACCAGCCACTAGCCAAAGGGATATTCGATACCATCATGACCTCATGCTCGGGGTACTTAGAGGGAGCTGGCCAGGGAGGGGGTCTCTCTCTCTCTCTTTTCTGCGTCTCTGCCGCGCCGCTGGGTTCCGAGTGGTGAAATGTCCGCGTTGCGTATTACTCGCGTTATATCTGGTTAAACACTACTGTTATTTTGCTGTTACTGTTATCATTTATGTTTCATCATTAAAACAAACTTTTTATCTCAACCCCACGAGGCTTTGCCTACTGCTCCTTGCGGGCTCTCCTCCTCACTCCCGGCAGGAGGGGGCGAGCGAAGGAGCGACCACGTGGTTCCTTTGTCTCTCCCTGCCGGTCAGTCAGCTTGAACCACGACATTGGTATATCTGGATAAGCTATTCTATATTTATATGTCAAGCTCCCAACTTCATTTTTAGAGTTTTTCCCACACGCTCACCTCTATGACAGGCTAAAACTGCAAGAGCATCGTCTTTTTAGCTCATTCGATAACTACAAGCACAAAGCGGAGAATTCTGGTATAAATATTAGAGAAATAGCATTACCTTTTCCTTTCTTATGGAAAGTTGGGCTAGAGTAAGTGATGCCGAGTCCTGGGAAATCTTATTTTCAATTAGTCTTGCATCTTTTGCTTTTGCTGTCATAACTGATAGCAAGTTATGGTATGCTTAGAATTTCGTAAGTATATGTTTAATGTCATTCATAATTGTGATTTAAGGAGATCCCATAACAGCAATTAAGTGGTTGTTTAGTCATATGCTGTCATCAGACAAGGATGTAGCCTGTAGAGTTGAACTATTCAGTCACACCTAAAATAGAAGCCAAACAAGCATCATTTTTAGTGTCTTTTACACATTTCAGGAAATACATAATTCTTGGCCAATAAAGTCTTTGGTTTAAATGCTAGTTTTGCCTCTAAAGCCAAATAAAATTATTCTTTCTGGCTAAAATTCAAAATTATAAAAGGATGACTGGCTTGCTTTCTAAGTAATTCTGTGCTGCTGTGTGGGATATCTAGAGAAGAGCGGACATGTTTTGAACAAGCCAGGCAGCCTGGTTTTAGACAAGTTTTAGGCCTCACTTGACAAGAGTTTGTGAAGGACATTGTGAAGGTCACTAGCTGTGAGAATATGCTGAAGCAGAAAAAAACAAGGAGCTGTGACTCGTGTATGTGACTGAAAACAGAAACAAACCCAGGCTGCAGGTGGGGAGAAACAGTAACATGATCAGCAGCGAAGAGCGAATCAGCAAAAGGAAAACAGCGCTTGAACAGGAGCATGGACTGCGTGTGCTTGTTGTTAATAGCCAATCAGTAGAGAGCATTTAGAAAACAAGGACGCTGTGAACTGTATATTAACTGCGTTAGTCCGTTAATAAAGTGGCATTTGCTTGATCACATTGATCGTTAGCAGTGTCCGTGACTTCCATGTCAACACTGCTGCTGCTAACCCTCACTTGGTGCAAAACAGAAAATCTAAGTATAAATGCCATACTTATTATTCATTGCTTGGTTGAACAGCAGTTGCATCATGTGTAAGGCAGTACATAAACTGCAATAACACTTACCGGAAGTTTTAGACTCAAACACGATGACATAAGAAAGGAGGCATTTCTTTTGCTCCCTAGCTCAAAGTAGTTCCTTCACATTAGAGTTTCAAACACATAAAAACATAAAGCTTTGTATCATTAAGATCCTGTGGTGACATATAAAAAAGAAGAATTTAAGCTCTGGCATTCCTAAAGTGAAAATAAACAAAGGGTATTATATAAGAATAAGACTATCATATCTCCCACAATAAATAACTAAAACATCCAATAAATACAATATACTTTTTATCAATTCTCTACTGTCAGGGCATGCTTCAGAGGTTTACAAATACCTGATCAGCAAGCTCACTGGAGTTGTGAAGTAAGTTCTGGGGAATATACTAACCAGTAAAATAAAGTACATGCAGAAACGTCATAGTACAAGCTGTCCACAGCTCTGCATAGGCCTGCTTCATTCTACAGTGCAACTCCACAGGCATCCATGTCAACAGTCATTGAAATAGCATATCTACTCTAATAGACTTAACAAATAAAAAAAAAAGATTTTCAGTCCAAATTGGAGCAGGAAGTGATCCATATCCTATAAAAATATTATTTTACGGGAGCAAGCCTATTTTAAGTCTCAAAAACTATCAGTGAAATAGCTGGTGTGACCTTCAGTTTCCAATTTGCAAGTATTTTTAGCAATCCATAATTGTCATAGTTGATGAAAATTTCTGCTGCCATACCTAAA
>NW_009693557.1:3813-4095 GCF_000703405.1 Apaloderma vittatum
AAAGTCTTTGTAAAGCTTCCATTATTAAAAGTAACTGGCAATAATGTTCTGTTGTTCTAATGGGTGCTTATGTGTGACTGCAATATTAAGAACATACTCTTTGATTTAAAGCACTTTGTCTTTAACAAGTAATAGTATATTAACTTTCAAAATATCACTTGGTTTACTTTAATAACATTTCAAAACTTCCAATAATTTTATCTGCTATAGAATATTTTTAATAAACACCAGAAAAAGCCCATTGAATTTATCTACCTTCCTAACTAAATATATATATATATA
>NW_009693558.1:0-205 GCF_000703405.1 Apaloderma vittatum
CTATATATACATATATATTTTATTTTTTTTTCGCCCCCTACTCAGGATGAATTATGCCACTGCACGTAGGGGAAGAGAGGGGACTCCGACGATTTCAAGGGCCCCCTTGTTCGGTCCTCGTGTCACCCGTGCCGCTAACGCCAGGCATGCCTGCTTCTGGCCACCGAAACAAATTCCCCGGCGGACAGGCGGGGGGGGGGGGGGG
>NW_009693558.1:218-25663 GCF_000703405.1 Apaloderma vittatum
CTCCCCGCGGCCAGGCTGCATTTAAACAGCCCCCTCAGCGCTCCGGGAATGAAAGTTCTTGCTTCGGATTTGTCTCAGGGCAGGGTAATACCTTCTGCCTATAAAGACCTTTTAAACACGAAGCTGACATCACACTTAGGTGTTCGTCGTCATTAAAACTTCGAGGTGAGGTTTTTATTGTTTGAACCGAGGGGAGAGGAAGAGTGAGATTTGTCGGGACTGCGTGTGTGGTGGGGGGTGTGTTTCGGGTCACATAGCCCTAAAAAAACCCCTTGCTCTGGGGCTGGGTAGTGAATAGGGTCTCTGTGAGCCGAGGGATCCTTCTGCCACTGCCAAAAGGGGAACTGGGGTGCCAGAGTGCCCCCCGAGGAGGTGCGTGTGCCCGGGCAGAGGTTGCTTCTCCCCCGAGGTGTCCCCGGTGCAGCCTGGCAGCGGCTCTGGCTGGAAGCGAAAACCGCTTGGGGCTGCTTGGGTGCAAAAAGTCATTCTGAATGACGCCAGGGAAGAAGCAGGAAAGCGTCCAAATCGAGGCAGTCACGAAGGAGGTTTACCCCTTCTCTTCTGCAACACCGAACCGCCTTTAAAGCTCTGTGTTACATGCAAGGCAACGGGTCTATTCGAGGGCTAGATATGGTTAAATCGATTTTGCTTCCTTGTTTTTCAGCCTCCAGAAACACAAAAATGCAAATGAAATAGAAGAAAATGGATTTCAGGGAGATATTTTCCTTTCCCTTTTCTTTTTCCTTGTCTTATCCTTGTTCTTCTCCCCGAAAAAAGAAAAATCCATCTTTTTCCCACTGAAATAGCACTGCCCTTTCTCTGCTGTTTTATGTCCTTCTTTGAGCCGCTACATGCAATAGCAGTGAGTTTAATCATGGTAATAAATCACTACTAGCAGGTGGGCTGCCTTGCTCATTCTCTTTCTGAGATCTGCCCCTGCCCACAACTTGCAGCAAAGCTGGTGTAAGTGGGCACTGTGGTGCCACTGCCTCTGGACTGGGTTTTTAGGGCACTAGGTGAGAAAATGGTCCATGCAGAGGAGGGCACAGTTCTTGGAGTGGGGACATCTGTTGCTATGTGGGTGCAACAGTGAGTTCCTAGTGTGTGGAGCTGGGCTAGGTGTAGGCTTCTCTCTGTCTCTATTGCTGGTTAAAGGTTGCTAATGGAGACTGCAGGGCATGAGTACAGACCTTCCAGGAAGCAAAGCAGGGTCTGCATCAGAAGGGAGCTGCTGTGGAGTCAGGCAAGGGCAGCAAGGTGGGCGCTCATAAGCATGCTGGCTGAGGGAACAAGTTAGGCTGAGTGACAGGGAGGTGGCCAAAGGTTTGGGAAGGAAGTTTAGCCAGTAGACCCCCGGGTGGGCATATTGCTTTGTGGTCAGAATCTGGCTCCACCTCCAGCTGTCACCCTAGACCTGTCTCTGAAATCCAATATTATGCATAAAAGATGTTGAGATGGCAAACTGGGAGCTCACAGCTTTCTAGGTCTTATCCCAGCACTTCCCAAGCTGTGTCTAAGGATATACACTCTCTAAACTTTATGTAGAATGATTCCTCTCCTAGGTATATGTCCAGCGGCTGGGCAGCGAGACTAGAGTGTGCAGCAGGGATTTTACAGATAATCCTGCGGTATAACAAATAGTACACAGTAGGAGACATTGTATGGAGTTTCTGATCCAGTTTGTGCATGAAAACAGACCTCTGTTGTGTGTCCCCTTTACCAGAGGCTCTGTGTGGTAACCACAGTGTGCACCTTCACGGAGCGGAGGCTTCTTTTAAATGCATTTTGGTAAGATATTAGCTAAAGTGTCAGAGTCCCATCTAACGGGTAGCCTACAGCTCTTATGGCTAACCATGCATCTAATTACCTCAACAGATCAGATGTAATGGCTTGGAGGCTCTGAAGACATTTGAGAGAGAGCAGAAAAAGAAATGAAACGACAGCCTCGGAGTGGGTGAGAGCCACAGGCTTCCCATTGGGAAGGCAATGCAGCTCTGCTGCTTCATGTGCTACAGAGGATACATGTCTCTTGTACAGTTACTTGAATCCTGCTGTTATTTGAATTAGGATTTTTCCTCTCCTACTTCTCCTGTTCGTGTGAAAAAGAAAAAAAAAAAGCCCATGGGCTTTAATGGAGAAGGAGTCTATCTGTTTAACAAAAACCATCACATCTTTTGCCCTCCAGACGGAATCTTATTCCAAACTCACTCTGAGAAACGCTGGTCCCAAGAGGACATGCCCTTTCCTCTAGGCTAGAAGAATGCTAGTGGAGCAACTGATTGGAATATGAAGCTGCTGCCAAAGTCGTCCTGCCAGTAACTAATTTATTCTCCAAAGGATAACTTATTCCAACTCCCAAATTTTGCAGTGTGGATCCAAGGGGAAATTTGGCTCAGAAGAGGTAGCACGTTTGAGTCTCTGAGATTCATGCAGAAATACAAATCTGTTGCTGGGGGCAGACATGTGTCAGTGCCTTTAGAAGTTTGAGCACATGTAGCACTCTGGCCCGTTCATCTCACTGGGACATCTGGGTGTAAAAATAACTAGTGGTAATATTTGTCCACATCCCAATTACATCTCAATGTCTGTTTTTTCTTCTCAACTTGTCTCCAGTTTTATTCTAAAGTTACTCCTTCTCAGAGACTGGACCTAGCCCTCCAAAGTGACATATTTGCAGCTGAAAGTTAGGAACAACAGTCTTTTTGTGAATTGCTTAGATCTTAAATAAAAAAACCCCATAAAATATTTTATATATATTGGTACAGATATGTATGTTTACACACACATACAACCTTTACCTATATGTTTTTATATATTCATACATATAGCATATATGTAAAACACTTATATAAAACTTGCTGGTAAGTGCAGTCCAGACCAGCTAGCTATGTGTTAAAGCAACTAGTGCCAAGTCCAATTACTTTTCTTGCCCTGATGTTTTCCTCACTTGAACCTCTCTCTGATTCCAGGGGAACCCATAAAAGTTGTCTTTCTTTCCATGGCAGTCGAGTTGCATTTGCAGCACCCTGTGGTCCACTGAGTGATGTCAAGGTGACCAACGCAGAGGTGAAATCTCAGCCAACCCATTTTGAAAATGGTACTGATGTAGGTAGGTCTGATGTAACTTCATTTATATTGACAGACTGGATACATTGGTGGTCTCTGCTATAGGTGGAATGGATGTGGCAATGTAAGTACTTTCCATATAGGGAACACGTAATGCCTTTGGTTTACAGGGTTGAAGGATGTGCAAGAAACTTAGCTGATTTTTGCAGTTGCTTACCTTCCCCATGCAGACCTAACTTATGTTGCAATGGCACAGAGAAATTTTCAGATTTGAAGGACTTTTGCATTGTTGACACTTGTTAGCAGTTGTTACCAGATAGTGGATCACTAAGCACCCTGAACTGCTGGCAAGTAGTTTGCTGTCCCTGGCTAGATCTGGTGAGGAAGCAAGCCCAGCAACAGAAGGAGGGAGGACAGATGAAAGATCGGGAGAAGAGTGAAGTCTCCACAATGGTTGTTTGGAGTAAGGAAAAGTGTAAAAGCTCACATGACCAAAGAAGTCAATGTTAAAGCTGAACCTCAGCTCTAAAACTCAGAGCAATCTCACTGGGCAGGATAATAGGATTATTTCTTATCCCATTGGCCTTGATTTTCCACTCACTTCCACTGCTATAAACAGGGAGTAATTCAACTAAGTTAATGAAATTGCATTAGTGCTAGTCTGGTGTACGGAGCTTATTTGAAGCCAATGGAAATTTTAATGTGAATACAAGTAAAAGTAGGAAAAAAACCCCATCTTAAAGCTTTCTCCCATTTTGTATGTTATTTATATAGCAGCAGTAATCAGTAGTAATATCTCGGTGCTATCAGAACAACGCAGACACGTTGAAAAAAGTGGAAATGGTGCAGTTATTTTTGGGCTTGTGCCATTGGGTGCAGTCCATTTCTGTGGCTGTGAGCTGGTTCCCCACGAAATCACAATGAGAGGGTGTTTGATTGGCCTTGCTGTCAGGAGTCGGGGTGGAGTATGAAGTAGCTGACAAGTGCATTAGAAAAAATAAATGTAACTGGAATGCTTGGGAAGTCAGCTAAGCCAGAGCTAGAAAATCATTTGGACTGCTGTGAGAGGGAATATTTGAAAAAGTGATTTATTAGGAAAATGCTTGTGTTGGCTATTAATCCCCAGTGCTGAACATATTTTTCTATATTTCTGCAATTATGTTATTGCCAGCTACTGTGGGACAAATGACAAACAACATCTGGTCATAAAGCCTTTTCAGGGTGATGGAAAAATCACTACAGCAGCAATTAAAATGGTTAGAGCCAAAGAATAAAACAGCATGCAGCAATTCAGTGAAACAGAGCATACTCTACAGCCAGCAGTCTGTGTTCCCCCTTCCAGTTTTAAATACAACAGTGTCAGTATCAGTTGTACGACCCAAAGTAACTGCTCTCTCAAGGGGTTCCTGCAGATTCTCCTGACCCATCAAACTTAGCAACACTTTTGCCTCAAATTTTGACTGAACCTAGATGAAGCTTCATGTGTCCACAGCTGTTGCTCTGATGAAAAATACACATTTCAATTAATGTTTTGGTGTTTTTGATAAAACGTCTTTAGATTTAGAAAGCTGAAAATACATATATTTGTTTCTATTTTTAGTTCTTTGCCCTCCTTTTCCTTAATGTTCTTCCTCTTTTTAAATATTTTTTTTCCAAGTGGATAAATGGGGAATGAAAAGAGGGCAGTGAAAATTGTTTCTAGTCTGTATTACTTCTGAACACCTTATGCACAGGCTTAATTTATAAGTTTAGCCAGATAACTCTTGAATAAAAATAGAGACCCCACAGTTACCCTTGTGCATACGTATAATTCCATACCCAACACATATGAAGAAACATGGGGAGATGTTTACAACTCAAGCCATATGATTTTTTTTTTTGCTTTGTTTTCATGGAACCATTTCAAAGATCTGTTCAATAGCTGAGGTGTATACATCAGTAGAATGATTACCTTTAAACTTTTGAAACTATATTTCAGCAACAATTTCCTTGTCTACAACTTTACAAGGCTGTAAATAGCCCCTGTGTGCATAATGAATTCTGACATCATAGGCCAGGGTTCTTATACACAGCAGGTTTTTCAGAACTTTTATTAGCGACTTACACCTTGAGGCGAAACTAAACCCCCCAACTTTCTGTTATAAATGTTACAATAAAACGTCCCTTTGAGTTTTCCTAGAGCTCAGCGTTCCTTCTTTCTTCCCGTTCCAAGTCATTCTTTCTGCAGCATATATGGATTTGATACAGTCAGATTACATGGAAAACATCTTTTGCTGTAGACATATTGGATATTAGGTGTTGTTACAAGGCATTTTTTATGGCTGGGCTTGCAGGACCAATGTAACAAGGTGATAAAGAACAAAATTTCTTGCTCTTACAATACACTGCTCACTGCTGTTGCTATTCTTACATGGTGAATATGTGCTGATTTCATTTATCCAAGTGCTGGGTGTACTGAAGTTCCAGTATGTTACAACCGAGGACTGTGAGGAGAAGGAGTCAAATGATTTTTTTCAAAAGAGTGAAGAGATGCGGGCGGAGATCAGCTTGCAGTGAAACTATTCTTCGTAGCCTGCCTGTGTTTTTCTCCACCCAGGGTTGCAGTTAGCCCACCTAACAGTGCTATTCTAGGTTCTTGCACAAAACACCACAGAGCCAATGCAGCTATAATGGTCTTTTTCCTCTGCATCCACACAGTATGGGCGCAGCAAGGCCAGGCTTTGAGGATGCAAACTCATAGAGCTATATAAAATACTGTTGTAAGTGCGATTTCCTTTTGATCACTAGTGTTGTTCCTGGCAGCTAGAAGCGATCCCGACTAGAGAAAATGAAGAGACATCCCTTCTGTGCTCTCCATTGGCACTCAGTAAGTCACTTTAATATAGATTTCTGGATGGTAGAGTATCTAAGGCAATGGAGATGCTTGAATTCGTCAAGAAAGCACTTCATTATAGGCTACTTTATAGGCATAGGCTTTAAGTATTTTCCAAAGCAGACTTCACGCCTAGGTGAAAAATGCAAATGGTAGGACATCCTCACTGTGTAACCTCTCCTCACAACTCATTTACAGAAAGGCTTTAGTAACAGCATGACCGACACCTCTCCATTCACCGCAGTAAGAAACCTAGCAAGGTGAAGGGATTTTATTCCTGCACTTTGGAGATATTTATACAGACTGAATGTAGATATTTATACAGACTGAATTTATGATGCTCTCAAGCAGCCATGTAGACAGTCTTCGTTCCTGTTTTTAACACTGATTTCCCCTTCAATTTCAATTCTGTGCGTGCTTCTATGTTTCTGGGTCTCCCCTCATCAAAATTACTGTATTCTATGAGACTATGAACCTAAAGCAAAAGGGCTCAATTTGCATGCTCCCTTTGTGCCTTCAGGTTGAAAAGCTGTAGACAGTGTGGAGCCACTTTCTCTTTGGATTCCATTTCACCCAGGTCTGTGGAAAAGCAGAGTTCTCAGACGAGAGGATAGAGGCAAGCATAGGCAGCACCACATCCCAGCACTACTGCCTGGGCTTCTACGGGGCAGCCAAATTCACTGCAAATCTCTGTCAGGAAACAGTTTTTCTAGCAAGCTGATACTCTTCTCCTTTTACAGACTCATCAAGCGAACATCAAAAATGATGAGAGAGTTTTACTTGGCCAATTTCCTATGGCAGCAAAGCATCTTCCCAGTGTTGCCCCTCCACCTCCCCAGCATACTGTAAGTTTCATTGTTGTTGAAGCAGGTTATCTAGAGGTCAGTAGGCTAACAGGGTGTTTGGATTTCCTAAAATTGTGCCTGTCCTTAAACGTGGAAAATCGGATTGTTTACACACCGCTCCGTGAACCTGGACCGCACACTAAAAGCTGCACACAATGCTGCTATTTCTGCTTCTCTGTTCCCTTCGCCCTCGACGTAGGTATTTCAGCTTTCTGGGGGGGCTCATTAAGGTTCGTAAAACACACTAAAGAAGCTGGCTGGAGACACTCATAATTCTACAGGTCCACCATGTGGGATATGCAATAAAATAATTAAAAAAAGCATAGCTAGAAAGAGATGTCCTCAATAAAAGTCTTAATTGGAAGCAGCCCTGATGCTCAAAACAGTATCTAGAGGAAGGAACTACCGTGACACTCAGGTTTGCATTTGTTTCCTCTGACACTGATTTCCTGTAGGGCTTTGAGCAAGGCACTTAATTTCTTCAGAGCTCCATTTCCTACCCATAAAATGGGGATAATAAGTTTGCTTTTCTTAACTTTTGTCTTACCTCTTTGGACTGTGAGTCCTTCTGCACAGAGCCTGTCTCTAACCAGCTAACACTATGTGTTGGGACCGTTTTTCAAGGTACCAGTGCCTCTCAGTTAGAAGCCAGGCAATACCTCTGTCCTGCCACTCTGGGGTTCAAGAGGATTTTGTTATCAATTGCAGGAGTGAGTGCTACATTTTGCTCTTCTTCCTAGACCAGCAAAAAAAATTCCCTTTGCAACTCACTTGAATCGCTGAGGGCACTTCAAAGGCTTGATTCAGAACTACTGTTTACTCTAGTCTTCTTTCACTGAAATAATTTCACTGGTTTAATTTTTTTTTCATTCTGTGTTTTCCCAATAAAAATCTACCCATGAAAGACTGGCCCAATTCATATTCTAATCTGGAAAATTTCCGCTAAAGTCAGTGGCTTTGGAGTGAGTACTAGAAACAAGAAAGAACCTACTCCAAAAACAATTTTTAACTTCTGAGCTAGTAGTAATAGCAAAAAAGCCCTGGTTGCAGGGAGTGATGTTTCTATGGCTTTGTGCTGTTCTTAAATTCAATACTCAAAATCAATCTTAATTTTAGCTCCTGTTCCATCTTGAAAATACGGCAGAACATGAACACATAATACTCCCAGCATGTTGTCTCACCCATTTGTGACATAAAGATAGCATTAGAAATCACACGTTACAAGTTCACTTACAGATTGTGACTCAAGCATATATGTAAGAAAGGCTGTAGACGCATGGGGAAATTTGGGGGCAGAAAAATCAGGAGTTGGTTTTGGAGATGCTGAAAAATCGTAGGAATTTTCAAACCCTCTATGTCTGCTACAAAGGCGCAGAAAGTTAAGAAACTCTTACTGGAATATTGAAAGGTGTATAATAAACTCATGAGTTTCACGATGTTCTGTCTTTCTATTGTGTCTTCATACTTTTTCACTTCCTCTGTGCATACCTGTCACTCAGCTAGGAACCACACAGGGTCACTGTGGTGAACACTGAGTAATGTGAGGAATCCATCTACACGCAGAAGTAGATGACAATATGGCAAAGCAGAAACCATTCCCATAGCTAAAGCCCATTGCATCCCTTTTAATTTTGCTTGTGTCAGAAGAGTGCAGGAGAGATGCAATGACATTAGGGACTACACTTGGTACAAAGGACCTAGTTTCCATGTCAGACACACACTTGTATAAACACGAGACCACCCTAAGTGCCACCACCTGCCTGTTGTGAAAGAGACTGATCTGAAGGAATATATAAGGGAAAGACTTCGAGCCTGAGCAGCACAACTCTTTTCAATATACTGATGATTAGGGTAACCATAAAAACAAGGATGGCTCGCAGGCTGTGGCTGTGTTTGGGGATTTTTCTCTGGACTGCAAGAAGAGGGTCTACTGTAGCACCTGTATGGGGTTTTTGGAGCAACTAAATGGCTGGTGAGTAGATGCAGTGTGAGTTGTGCCTATCCCCTCTGGATGAGCTGGGAGAGACAGAAGAAAAGGAGCTGTTGTCTCTGGCACACAGTGATCTGATGGATGTCTGAACCTCAGTGCTGTTTGGCTTTTGTAGTGTGTGAGTTAGTTCTTGGTGTCTTTGAAGATCAAAAAAAGTAGTTGAGGCAGTGGGTGTGGGTAAGGCAAGTTGTGATTTTGTGTGTGAGCCTGTGAAGGACTTCCACCAGAAGAAAAGGAGGAGAAAGTGCCATGAGTGCACTGTCTAAAATTCCCAGTGAAGAGGGATTGTTGGTGGGCAGAGAGGTTACTGGTGCTCAGTGGCTGTCTCCTGAAGGATGCAGAAGTAGCCCTGGGACTGCTTCCCCTGTTGTTCTGGGTAGTAGGACAGGCACTTAAGCTACAATTGGAGATATGATGGGAAGGCGAGCTGCGATAGTGTTCCTCTGACTGCTTTTTCTTATGTCAGCTCAGAGGTACCACAGCCAGATGTGACCCTGCCCGGACTGGAAACAATTTTGGGGCTTGGGGGAGCCACATCTCCCATTATTGTTGAAAGTGAAGAGCTAGGCAGGGACAGGTGGGTGCTGGAGGGGAATGTGTAGCTGAGCAAAGGGGCCTGATAGTGTTGGTCTATGTTTGCTGGTCATGAAACAGTGCTTTGAGAAAGAAGAAATAAAAGATCCGATTAGCAAAGCAGGAAAAGCATTTCTAGACAGAAAAAGATTGGACTAAGCTTGAAGGGTTAAGAGTCTAGGTAAAAGAGTACCCTGGCACCTGTGGAGGGGAGCTGTAGAAAAGCCATCAGAGAAACAGGACTGAGAATAATAGGGCAGTGAGTTGAGCACCTGAGATCTCCCTACACTAATCCTAAGTGTATGGCAATAAACAATAAGAATTCCAAAGCCTTAGATCGCAGCCTAAGCTGTGACACGATATAAGAGGTATCAGAGAGACGTGGCAGATGGATTATATAATTGCTGTATCAGAACAAGTTGTCCTGGAAAGAAGAGGAGAAAACAGAAGGGAAGGACTACACTGCTTGCTAACAATACATATACGTTCTCCAGAGAAGAAGGGTTGAGTGGTAAGTTTACTGAATGCTTCTGAGTGATGAAACTAAAGATCTGGAAGTCTTCTGGAGGTTGCAAAACTGAGTGGAAGAGGTAGAGCAGAATCTGATTTTGTGTAATTGCTAGAAGGATTTAAAAGGCAGGTCATGGAGGAGTTTTAATAAAAATAAAACAGGACAAAACTAATCAAATTTTTGAAAAGCTCTGAGAATTTTTAGCCACGTAGGAATGTGAAGAAAGCAGTGAAATAAGATGCTATTGTATTTCTGGCTTTTATTTTTTGGAGGAACTAATAGAGGATCTGAAGTTCAGAGGTAATTTTTGTGAAGAGAATCACCTGAAATAGCTTGAAAATATTGGTGGTAGAGTGCCTGACCTCAAGGAAAGGATATGTTAAAGCAACAGAGTGGGGACAGTAGACTTAAAGTAGCACTCAACAGACTGGCTAGCAGGACTGTTTTTAGAAGAAATCTGCCTTCTAAATCAAAGGCAGTAATGAGAGTGCTAGCTGGTCTGGTCTTCACTTCAGTGCTCTTTTTCAGTTCTAAATATCTTTTTTTTTATTTTCCTCATGCTCCCAGTTCTGTGTACAACTGCATTTGTCATATTAAGGTTTTCTAGCATTTCCTGTGCACATTAAACACAAAAACATCCAAGCATAAGGGAAGAGCTCTACAACCAACCTCCAAAAATGTGTTCAGTTACTGAGAATGGAGAGGAGGAAAGGTAATTCATAATTTCTTTTTACTTATTAACTCAGCCTTAATAATTTAGTTTGGTCTACTTAACACTTAGCCCACTAAAGCGACTTGAAAAGGTCCTCCAGTCTCTCACTGCCAGTGTGCTCTCCTCTGGGAATGGAGAACAGAGTATCCAGGTGTATCCCGGTGTTATCTTAAAAGGCACCTGCAGGCTGCAGTGTTGCCTTGATTATCTGCACACCTCTACGGTCACTGCATACTTTTTGTTTTTAATGGGTGTGCTGATTACCAGCTGTAGGAACTGGAGTCAAAGGAAAGGCAGCAAACTGGTCTGAAACCATGAAGAGACTATTTAGACATTTTGATCAACATTGTTCAAGCTAATGGGGGAAGGAGAATAATGTGGGTATTTGGTTAGTTCTAACAGTAGTGTGTTTGTTTCCACCACGTAGGTATAAGAGACGCAAGGTGTGTAAGGGCAGGTGATATTCCTGTTGGAAAGTAAACCCGTCTTGTCTTAGAAAGTACCTTTTTGTACAAGTATCTAAAAATTGTCTTTGATCCAAAAATGTGTTTAGCTTTGTGTCCAAGAGGTGATATTGAATCCTTTCATTTGAAAGCATGTGTGTAGGGTCTAAAGAGTAGAATGAAGGCCAAATCTCTTCTGTAGGAACAGCTCCTCCTTTTGTAAGGTTGGATAGTGGAAAAGACACAGTGTTGAAACTGAGCTGCTCAGCCTGTGTAGAAAACTGTTAGCATGTCCAGAGAGCATTGCTGAAGAACATGGAAGACTGAGTATCTGATGGCTGACTGATGAATTTGCTGGATCATGTTTCTGTGTTTGGAAAATTAGAGTATATGTTGAAGAAGTGTTGTGCAGTGCTTGGATGAAGCCAGGCTTAGGGTTTACAAAGTTCCTTGAGTGGATTGTGAGCTAAAGGAGATACTACGAATCTGGGGAGACCAAGGGTGCTCTCTCCATCCTGGGTGGTGTGACTGTCAGACCTGGGGGTCAAAATGTGGATGTTGCTACAAAGTCAGAGGTCCAGAAACCAGGCAAAACCTGATGAGAGTGTGCCCAGTGGAGGTGTTCTGTGCAGCTGAAAGCAGGGCTATCTGATGGGAGCTGTAAATTTTTTTAATTTTTTTTTTCTGGAACAAAACAAGGCACCTATCTCCTATCAACTTCATCTAATGGCCCTTAGATTGTTAAGAAAAGGCAGTTAACAGCTGGACCCTGTGCACATTCACTGCAATATTCAAGATTCTGTAGATTTCTATTGTATTCTGAGGTGATTTTCTCCTGCTCATAAAGTACGTTGGCTCTGGGTATATTGCAGTTAACTGCTACAGAGTAGTGCTTCCATAGTGAGATATTTTTGAACCAGATCCTACAAACTGCTCACTGCCAAGTCAATTTGAAGCCTTTGTTTTGTTTCTTTTGCAGAATTTGTCTTTTTTCCAGGTCAATGTGTATGACTATATACAAAAGAGTAATGCTTTTTCCTTTCTGGCCATAGTATTTCCTCACTGAGCTGTCATCTCCACAGCCTTTATTGTGCCTGAAGAAAGGCAAGGAGGGAGTCTTCATCTGCAGGTTTACAGAACTGTCTCACTAGGGTGTCTGCCCTTATCTAAAGGGTCTTCCAGATGGGTAGGGCTAGGCTCACAGCTGAGAACTCTATTTCCATGCTGCAGGTGTCATCTTAGCACAGCTGTTCATGTGTTTTGTGTTTTTCTTGATATGAAAGCTCATAGGGATAGACATATTTACCTGAATCTGAACTGCTTGAGATACTGCTCGCAACTCACGTTAGGGCTGGCTGCATAGGTCAACATTTCCAGAACTGAAATACCTAGAAAGTGTTTGAACCCATATTTGGGAATCTGAATTGGTGGCCAGCTTTTTTCTTTTCTTTTTTTTTTTTAAGAGGATGTAAAGCAGATGCTACTACCACCAAAATCAGTGCCAGCTTTGATTTCTCAGCTCTGACAGGAACAAATGTCTGCTTTTATTTCTTCCACAGCTCAAGCCTTCTAGTTCCCCAGAAATACAGAAGGAAACTCTGCAACATGAAAAACACTATCTGATCCAAAGCACGTTGAAATGTATGCAAATCACTGTGATGGGCTTTGGATCAGGTCCTAAGTAAACTGATTCTTGGATTGTCACCTCTGGTCATAATGGCCCTTTGTTCTGCCTTTTTAATGACAAATGATTAAGTTATAAAAAGCCTTATGTAATTTCTGGCATGGTTAGACATCATATACAAGAGCTGTGTAATCTTAGAAATGCTCTAGCTAGTTTCTTGGGTTGTGTAACAAATAATTATGGAATCTCGCTGAGTCTTGCTTTATTATTATACAACTCCAAGCTCTTACCCCCAGTGGCTTTATATGCTTGTTAATATTTAAGCTATCTTGTAGCTTGGGTAATTTGTAATGACTTTTTTTGTTACTGAAGCTAGTATTAAAGAAAAAATTTTGGGGGGGGAAAGGTGTGATGGATGTTTTGTTCTTCTGAAAGTACTTTTCCTTGCTTTAATAGCTTTTGGCTGATTCTCAAATACACATACGAAATAGAAAGCTCTTCCAAAGCCTGCCTTGCATGCTTCTCTAGCTAATCAAGAACACACAGCACCACTCTTCCCAGCAGACTGGGCAGTGGTGGGCATGCAAGTTTGCCATGAAAAATACTCCTGTATAAAATGTGGATCACTCTTAAAGGTGGTGGGTTTGCCTACCAAGGCATATGACATATGTTGACATATGTTGATCCTGTGATTTGTTATCAGGTGGCACGCCAAGCAAAATAGCAAGAGATGTTTCTTTCCATGACACAAGTCTAACTGAAATTGACCTAAAAATGGCAAGACTCTGAAAAATAAAGCAAATGAGAGTTGACACAATGATGATTTCAAACAACGTTTCCCCCTCCTTCATAGAAACCCAGCTTTTGGCTTTGTCCTTACTATAATGAAAATATGTAAATTCTGTTTACCTGTTATTTTTTCTGTATGTTTCATCTGTAGAACTCTTAGAGAGAACTAAGACAGAGAATGTTATGCAAGGCTACTAGCCTGTATACAAACATCTTGGAGCTCAGGTGTGTTTTCAACCTGATATGGATGATCAACACTATACAGTTATCACTTAATGTAACTTGAACAGTAGTTGAGTTTACCTGATAGAAAATTATGATAACGGATCTATGCATTGATGGGCAGGAGGGAACTTTCAGGGCGGGGAATTAAGTAGGAAACATTTAAACCTCTTGTGACTGTGCTGTCACACAGAACTGCAGCAAGGCCCACAGGAAACTCTCCGAGTTCCCTTCTCCTTTCTCAGACTCCTTCTGGTTGCTGCTGTGGATAAATAGCTGATCGTCCAGAGAGGCAGCGGTGGTTGGTAAAGCTTGGGCTGCAGACAGCCTGTGGGGCAGCTTTGTTTAGAAGAACATGAATCCATGACTCTCTGGACCTTGGGGTTGCCACCAAAGTCCTGGTTCTTGTATATGAGGGAGAAACTTTACTTTGCTAGAGAGTGATGAGTCACTGACCATGGGTATCTGACTAATTTCTGAGTATCGTGACTCTCCCTGAAGAATGAGCATATATTTTGAAAGATTAGGGGGTTTGCATTTTGCTTATCAAGGGGACATGCTGTTGGACAACCTGGTCTGGCAGATCTTCCAGGTGTTGGTGTTTAATTTCATCTTCCACTAGAGTCAAAGGGCTCCTTCAAGTTTGTGTTTAAGATACAGGAAAACGGTAGCTATGTCAAGGAATCGGCATGTTCAGCATCCTAGGAACTCAGATTTGGCTCTTATATAGGAGAACTTAAAGAAATAGGGCAAAGAATGATTAAAACATGTAGCAAATTATCAGATTAAAATATGCTTATGATTTTTTTTTTCTTTTTTACTGTATGCCAAAATGAGCCTCTTGCTCAAAACAAAGTTTCATGCCAGTGTTTAACCTTCTAATTTGAACACTTACTTGACCTTTTAATAATGCAAGGGACACAAAAATACCCCTTCATGATGCTGGTTGCTCAATTTGCCTGGGGTTTCCCATTACCTTCTTTCCCAGGCTATTTATAGAACAGCAATTAAGATTAATGTATAGCTGCTCACATTTAGTTCCTGGCTCTGCTGGGTTTTGAGCCACTCCCAACAAAAGCTGGATGACTGAGATATTTAATGTCCATGAGAACTTCTGCTGAAATCAGCTGGGGCTATCTGTCATGTAGATTTGTGTATACCTTGAAAACAAATGTGTGTATATATATTATTTATTTTTTAGTATCCTTAACAGTTTTTCCTGTTCTGAAATAAATTTTTGACACTGAGGCTAAACAGATACTTCTTAGTCAATATATGTAAATATATTTTTAGTATTTCTCTCTCTGTTCCTGCTACTGAATGGAAAATTAACCAAATACATAAAGAAATTAATTACATGCATCCTTTCCTACCAGTTCTTTTGGAGGGAGATATACGTATTCATACAATTCAAGTGTCTTACAGATGTTATGAAGTGGTGAAATATAATGATGGCTTTGCATTGTTCTTTACTGCTCATCAGCTTTTGTGGTTTGTGTGTAAGGGCTTGCATGTAACCGGTATCAGTAGGAACTCTGTTCATACAGCAGGCATGTTCTGAGAGTAGTATATGCCATTTTGAGGAACAGACTCTAGCAATGAGTTTATGGATACAAAGTCCTTCATTTGGTGTTATAAATCCTTGTGATGCTCTTGGGCTTCACTTTGTGTACTGGTGGCTGGCAGATCCAGGCTATTGGCCCAATCTCTGGGTGTAAGGTGCTGCTTGCTGGCCTTGCGTCAGAGGAGATGGATGATGCTTATGAAAGCAACTGACCAAAATAAATTGAACTCAAGCGGTGTTCAATCCTGTTTTGCAAGCAATTAGATAAGAATGAGGATGAGGGTACAGTTTTGTCAGATCTCATCACGTTTAGGAGACCTGTAGGCTCCAGCATGCTCAGCCAGGCTTCCTGTCCTGGTGCAGAAGAGCAGAATTGTGCCACAGGGAAGAGTCGCACAGCTTAGATTAGTATCTGAGTTAGACTCAAGTCTGGGTGCCTGTGACTGTTCAGAAATTGCAAAACCTCGTTGCTAAAGGGATACTCTGAAGTGGGGTGCACAGGGAGCCTGCCTTTTTGATTGCAGCGTCCCCTGTATTGGAATAGATTCTGGTAAGGCAGTGACTGCTTGTGTTCCTAATAAAGCTAAACACTTCCAGTACTCCAAACACATACACAAAAAAGGCTTAGTATACAATAGATTTATATATGTCTTGATACTAAGCTGGCTCAAAACATTTAATGGCTTTAATTCTCCTATATACATGCACATGTAGAATCCTATGACTTAAAATATTTTAAAACATACATCCTTTTCCAGAGGTTTTTCTCACTTGAAATAAACCTTCTGACTTCCACTGAGTCAGGGCCCTGTGAAAAATATTCCTTTTAATTGCATAGGACTGTTTCCTTCCCAAAACATCTAGTTATTGAATGATGCGGCAATCTTATGGGAAGAAAAATAGAGGGTGGTTCTGTAATTTAAATAGTATGCTACAATGGTACGCACACTGAGTTAAAAGGGGCTAAAATAATGGTATATGAACACAATGGTCCCAGTTTCTAAATGATTAGCTTTAAGATGTTTTCGTGTACGGTTTGTTTTTATGTAACTCATATATATGAAACTGAATTAGTTATGAATTGCTGATACCACATTTTGACCTGAAAATAAAAAGGCTTATATGGTACTTCAGAGGGAGATTGTATAGTGTGACTTCTGTTAATTAGCTAGCTCTGGTTAGCTCTAGAAATTTGTCACATGCTCCTCTCTGTTACACCAACCTACTTGTCTTTGGGCACCATTAAAGTGTTTGCAAACCTGCCTGTGAACTGATTGATTTCTAGCTGCTCCAGCTGTTTCCCAGTTTGAGGAGGTATCTCCACCCCATAACAAAACCGATCCTAATTCCCCAACATCCAAATCAAACTATGAAATGTATGCCTTTCACTTCTCATCAAGCTAGTTACAGGCTCTTTTAGTCTTGAGATTTCAGCTGTACAAGAGACAAAAGAGTCTAACATCAGTTTTATTGAGGCAAACATTAATTAAAGGTAACATGGGTAAACATGCAATCCTTGCTCTGATTGTGCTGGAGAGGAAGAATTTATAATAGCAAGATGATAACATGTGCTGAGCTTGTCAAATCAACCGGTCAGATTTTTACCTGTCATCTCTGCTGACAGAAACAGTAATGTGCAGAGGAAATTCTCACTTGCAGTCACTGGGAACAGTATGGGGTGGGGGGAACTTATTCCTGGCAAAGGGAATCTTTTCACATCTCCTGTCATCTCCTTCACATGGAGTGAAGAAATAAGAAGCGGTACCTAGTCGTTGGAGAATATGAAAGTTTAAACCTGAAGGTTCCTGGTGAGCTCTGACAAGTGTTCCATTTTGTCAGATGTAGAAGACCCAGAGGTTGCCCATACTTCCTTGGGAACAGGCATTAGCAATGGCATATTCTTATTTTGCTTTGACCAAGGCCTCAGCAGTGGAGTGGGTGTGTTGAGCTGAGTTAAGGGCTCTGACTAAGAAAAATGCAGTTTATACGTCTTCCCAAGTCAGGGTCTGGAAGGAGAGGTGCTGTCTGCAAAACATGTGGGGAATAGTCATCTTAGCAAAGGGCGCTAAGGCATCAGAAGTCCATGACAAGTTCTGTCTTTTTGTGCTCAATGTTTTGAAGACTAGACTCAAGGGAGAAATTGCTTCTGCTTCCTGAAGGATATCCTTGGATAAGGGCAAGTAATATCAGGGATCAGAAGGGGATGCAAACGGAAAAGGTTGTTTCTCTGCTTGAACAAGACTTCGTTGAAATGTTACACTGGAGGGGATTTTTTTGGTGACTGTTGCTGAGAAGGTTGAGTAACTGCAGTCTGTGTACTCTGTCATGTGTTACCCTGGCTGCTTGGAAGATAACGTACAACTTCTTTGTCCTTCTTTAACCTGCTTCTTCTGGAACTGAGGGGGTGTGCAGGAAGAACCTCACATGACTCCAGGTATTGTGACACAAAGCTATGCCTTTGCCCTGACTTATGGTTAGTCAGAAAGAGGTGCTCCAGAGAGGTTCAGAGAAAAACAGAAATGACTAGAGGGCTTCCTGGACTGACTTAGGAGGAAAAAGTGAGAAAGTCACTGTTGCGCATCTGCGTGGTTCTGCTAAGTGATTAATGGGGGATGTGACGATAACGTGCAAACTAATTGAGGCTTGTATATGCCAAAAAGAGGGGAATTACTCTGGTGTTGTGTGATGAGGGAGTAATGAGCATGTACCATTGTATTGAAGATGGCTGTGTGAAGTACCCAAAGCAACAGCAGTTGTTTAATGGTGAAAGAATTGCATTAAACACTTCTTTTAGGAATATCAATTACCTAAAGTCTGTTATTACCTGGTGATGCAACTTAAGTTTTCTCACAAATAAAACTATATTTTTGGGGGTTTCTTTGTAGCTGTACTGGTTTTGGTTTGGATAGAGCTAATATTTTCAGTAGCTGGTACAGTACTCTGATTTAGTATGAGAACAACGTTGATAACATGCAGTTTTAGTTGTTGCTAAGAAGTGCTTATCCTAAGTCGAAGTTTTCCCATTTCCAGTGATCTACCAGTGAGCAGGTGCACAAGAAGCTGTGAGGAAGCATGACCTTAACTAGCCAAAGGGGTATTCCATACCACAGGATGTCATGCTCGATATAAAAACTGGAGGGAGTTGGTCAGTGGGTAGTGAGCAATTGCATTGTTCATCACTTTGGGGGTTTTTTTCTCTCTCTTTTTCAATATTTTTTTTTAATTACAAGTTTTATAATTGTATTTTAATTTTTGTTAGCTGTTAAACTGTTCTTATCTCAGGCCACATGTTTTACTTTTTTTTTTCCCCCCCAATTCTCCTCCCCATCCCATTGGGAGAGGAGTGAGCAAGAAGCTATGTGGTGCTTAGTTGCTGGCTGAGGTTAAATCTCAATAGTAGCTTAGGATGTTTTAAACAAGGCTACTAGACACTGTCTTGCTTCATGAGTTATTAAAAATAAACTGGAAGAAGTGCACTGGAAGGAAAGTGAATTGCGTAATTCTAGAAGCCTTATGTCTGCATTTTCATAGATCGTTATTAGAAATCTAAGGAAAACTATTTCTGTAGCCACAGTTTTCAACAGTAAATGCTGTAAAAGGAATTGAAGTAAACCGTTTTGTCATATGTTTGTTTTGAAAGGCCATAGGTAATGTGTGAGATCTTACAACAAACTTTCTTCAAAACCTCGAAGTAAGATTGACAACTTCTACTTGGAATATTGAAGTTTGTCTGGCCATTTGTGACAGCTACTGATAAAAATACAGTGTCAGGAAATCAGACTCTTGGATTTCTTCTGAAAAATTAAGATCTCCAAGTAAGGTAACTAAAAGTTCTACCAAAGTAAAATGAATTTCAGAGAAGTAATCTTGCTTAAGACTATTCTGGCTGGTGAGGTAGCCTAGAATAACCTCATGGAGCCACAGAGTACCAGTAGTTAAGCCCAGTTTGGCTCTGACATGATATTTATCAATATTACTTCCCTAGAGCAGACTGAAAATACTTTAGTAATAGTAAGGATAACATGAAATACACTATTTATGTGAAGGGTTACTAACTGGCTGTCAGATGTTATTGGGCTATTACTCCAGTACCAAATTATTACTTAAAATAAAAAGAGCAGTTCAAACACAGCTAAAAAAAACCCGTTGGACCATAAACAAGCTAGATTATACTTAGTAAAACATTTATGAACTCTTAGGTAGTGCTTATAAACATGTACTTGATGAATAGCTATGATCAGGAAGCAACTAGAGTGGAATTTGGAAAATTAGGTGTCAACTTATTTTTCCTTTTTTTTTTTTTTAGAATTTATTTTCATCCCTTGTATGGTTTTCTTTTTTACCTGGTGGTGCTAGGTCCTGCATACTCTACTCAAGATGTACTATAGAGTTGTATTGCTTCATCTTGAATACCCTCTCCTTTGCTATTCAGAAGAGGAAAGAACCCACAGAGGCATTGCTTTTCCCCATGGCAAAGGAGGCTGTTAGTATGCCATCCTGCTTGAAAGAGATCTGAAATTTTGAAGTATGTCATAACAAAGAAAACAATACCATGGTGCAAGAGCACAAATATTATGACAGTCAATCCTTCCTCATACCCAGGCCCTCTGGCTCTGGAAAAGAGGACAAAAGCCTAGTCCATTCAGACTTAGGGAGGTAAAACTTCCCTGAAGGCAATAGCAATGTTTAGCTCCTATGCAGGGCTGGAGAGTACATAAATAACTAGCTTTCTGAAGCTGACAATCTACATAACCTAAATAATGATGTGTTAGTAGAGATTCGAATGTTTAGAAATAATTAGGCTCTCTCTAGGTATCTGTCTGATTTTGTGATGGTATATTCGGGCTTTGTAAATGTCTTTCCTGAAGCTGGTTTGGAGACTTTTGAGAGTGTTGTGGAAGATAGTAGACTTTATCCAAAAGGAAAACGTTTCCTTTCCTGGATGTAAGCGAAAGATGGAACCGTGTTCACCCCATCATTAAAGAGCTACTGCAGTGCTTGGCAAAGTTGCAACAGGGTACAAGCACCCTTGCCGAAATTGCAGCTCAGTGCCTTGAATTTAGCTGGAGGTGGATTTCAACTTTGTTTTTATGTCTACTTCAGACTTAAAAGGCAAGAAGTCTGGCACAATAATGGGATACTCTTGTCTGTTATTAAATGAAACACCGTCCCCAGCTCAATGAAGAGTTGTGCAAAACTGGACTTTGGCACAGGAGCTCTACCCTTCCATGTGAGGCCATGGTTGTTCTCCTTGCTCTTGTGTAGGAAGTTTCACCTTGGGCTTCTTTTAAGGCATGGTATGAAAGATGAAGGGCCTATGACAGACTCTTTTGTATGTGCCTTTTTCTGGGGTGAAACTTCTTTTTGTCAAGGGTCTTCTGTGCCTGATGCATCCTGTCCCTAGGAATCACCCTTTTAAAAGATGATTTAGTGCAGGGGCAAAAATAAAAGGACAAGGTTCCAAGATAAAATTACCTCCGCCCTCTTTTAGACCTCTCGGCATCTAGTGTGAAATTAAGCTGCCACCAAAGCTGCATTTTTGTTTAGCAGCTTTCGCTGGACATCTGTGTTGAATTGAGTCTTGTAGCTAGCACTGCTGTGTCAAGATGGGTTTTGAATAAAATGACTGATTTCAGTGGACTTCTTCCAAAGTAAGGGTTAGGGATACTGAAGAGCTATTTATCCCACCTTCTGGGAGTGTAAGAATTGTGTTGTGGTTTAACCCCAGTTGTCAATTAAGCACCATGTAGATCAGTCCCTCCACCCAGTGGGATGAGGGAGACAATTGAGAAAAAGGAGAAAAAGTAAAACTTGAGGGTTGAGATAAAGTCAGCTTAATAGGATAGGACAGGAAGCAAATAATAGTGATAATAAAATTATAATAATTAAAATATATAAAAGATGCACAAGGCAATTGCTCACCACTTGCTGACTGATGCCCAGTGAGTTTCTGAGCAGCGGGTCCTGACCAGCTTTCCCCCCAGTTTAGGTACTGGGCAGGACATCATATGATACAGCATATTCCTTTGGCCGGTTTGGGTCAGGTCTTCTGGCCGTATACCCTCCCAACTTTTTGCGCCTCTCCAGCCTCCTTGCTGGCAGAGCATCAGAAGCTGAAAAGTCCTTGACTTAGTATAAACACTGCTTAGCAACAACTAAAACCATCAGTGTGTTATCAACATTATTCTCATACTAAATACAAAACACAGTACTGTACCAGCTATTAGGAAGAAAAATAACTCCAACCCCACTGAAACCAGGACAAGCTGAAAGCAAGTTCCAGGCTTCATCAGATCTGGCTGGTAAAAAATGGGTTTTAATTAATTTGCTGTTAATTAATTAATTAAGCACTAGGAAAATAACACAATCAACACGTCGCCCTACTGGTATGTCTACACTGAGGTAAAAGAGTAAAGCCACCTCTACTGTAAAGGAGAATAGGCACAGTATTACTGTATGATCCTGCCACACGGAATCAATGTAATATATACAAGCTGCTATCCACAGATCACTTTTGCAAGTTTATTTCTTCTGTGAGTTTGTGTTTAGCAGCTATTAATTCTTGAAGTGGAGACTTCTCCTTAAACCTCTCCTTTGTATTCATTTGGTCTTAATCCACAAAGGAGGGGTTTATGCAGTTCTGCTGCTCAGTAGGTTAAAATTTGAAGAGATTTAGGAAAGTAGTCAGGACTAATGTTACTCAGGTAACTATTTTTACCACTACCTAGTATGGAGGAGGATCAGCATTGGGAGAAGCTCCCCCCAATGTTTGATCAAATATTTTGATTGTCAGGTAAGATTTTATTTTATTTTTTCTCTTTAAACATGGTAAAACTTTTGAAAGCTGCAAGAGATGAAACAGTTCTACAAGAAAAAATCTCAGAAACAAAACATATTTATTTAGAAAGCTGAATGTCTTTTCAAAAAAAAAGCAGGTAAAAGCAGAGCCCAGTCCGAACCAGGATTCATGTGCAATTCTGCTCGGGCTGGGTTTCCACCAGAGAAACTGTGAAGGGGTTCGTGCAGCCAGCATGAGGTGTTTGTAAATCGTATCCCACAGAATTATAGAATCGTTTTGGTTGGAAAAGACCTTTAAGATCATCACATTCAGCTGTAGATGCTGATGAACGGACTATTATGCTCTCTATTCCAGCCGGGCTTTCTGTGCCACTGACATAACTTTTGCCTGTACAGCGTTGAAAACTCTCTCAAGTATGTCCCGAACTGCACCCGTCTGACAAACAGGTACTCTCGGGGTATGCAGACCACTAGCAGGGCTGACAGAACAGGGCGCAAAAGTGTTGTCTTACTGCTGATGTGTCAAATATCAAAAGGAGAAAGGCTTTGTCCCTCTTCTGTCATCCTGATTTATTAGACGCTGAGAAAGACAAAGTACCCAGACATACAAACATCGCTGTTTCGGGAAGGTGGGCGAAATAGTTAATGCGCTTTTTCCACACAAAAATGTAAAGTGTCGGTTCTCTGATTACCTGCTGCTGGAAAGTGTTTGGACAGGTGCTGTGTTTCACCAGCCGTCTGTCACAACTGACAGGGCGGATTTATGGCTGCACACCAGGGCTGCCCCCCGTCGGCCCCCTCCCTCGGCTCCGCTCCGGGTCCCGGCCGGCTGGGCGCTGGCATGCGGCTGCCTCCGCAGGGTACGCAGGGCAGGATGACAGCCGAGACCCGGCCGGTTTATTTAAAATTATTTTCCCCCTCCTCGCTCCGTAAATTCATTTGAGCGTGAACGAACCGGTCCAGCTCCTTCGCTCAGAAACGCAGACCTGGTCTAAGCAGTATCGCGAATGGGGCAGTTCCCGCCTCAAAGGTCAAGGGAAATTCTTCCCTTGCCTCATCGTCAGAGGATGATGCTCAAACAGGAGGAGACCCTTCAGCAAGAGTAGGCACCCCGCAGCCGCTCAGGGCAGGGGGCGGTACCTGCTCGCCTCGCCCGGTAGCCCGGGTGCGATGGGGTCCCCTCAAATCGTGAATCGCGACCTGCTGGGGAGAGCCGAACCAGCCGCGGGAAAAGACGGGGAGGACACAAACATCCCGAACACTGTACTGTTGATGTACGTTTCCCGACGTATCCAAAAACTGAGATTCATAAAATATCAGTGCTTGTTAACAAGGCACGTCTCGAGCTCTGTGGGGTTTTATTATTATTTTTTTAATGCTGAATTATTTTTGTTATGAAAAAAAAGAATTTTCTAAAAGTAAGAAGCTGAATGATGATCTCAGAGGTCTTTTGCAGCCTCAACAATTCTGTGATTCTGTGATATTTGGCATGTATTTATACACGTATTCATCCCTACTCACATTTACATGCATCCAATTGAATACACGTTTGTGGCTATAATAACAAAATCCACTTTGCGTCAGGTGCTTTTAACATACCCTGAAATATGACTGTTGCAGATAGAAAAAACCAAAAGATATTAGCAATTGCATACTTGACAGCTCATGTGGACTCCTACAGAGAAAGGGATGTTAAAATATAAGCTAGAGGACAGGGTAGATTATAGAAGAGTGGATTAATATTTGCAGAGAGCCTTGAAGGCAGAATGATGTTGAAATGGTGTATGTGTGCATGTATGTGTGTGTACATAAAAACCAATTCCTTCAAGGCTTGGATTACTTCATACATTAGTCACTAATCTCTCGCAATGTTCTGATGGATGTTATGGTCTGAGCTAAACATACCGTGAAATCTGCTTGAGCTTTATTGAAACAAGTCGGTGTTCTCTCCCGCAGATTGTTCTACTTGAAGCTTTCCTTTCCCAACACACCTTCTCTATTCGGCGTAATTTTTGCGAGTAGGATGAAAGCTTTTCAGCGGCTGAACCCCGGCTCTGACGCAAAAGGAGGCTGGCGAGAAAGTCCAGGGTCAGAAATAAGAGTAACTATGTAAAAAATACCAAAACAACGAAGCAGTGCCCAAAATTTTGCTGGTCATCGTTTGTTTAGGTGATTTGTTTTTTACAGAAGACTTAGAGGGAAAAAGCCTGCGTATTTTTACTTTTTTTTTTTTTTAAATTAAAACAAACAACGAACAGAACACCCCCCCCTCCCCCAAATTATTATTTCGGCTCTTCGACTTCGAGAACGCCGCTAAATTGTAGTTCAGTACCACGGGCAGTTAAACCTCCATCCTTTCCCTTTTCCGGCTGTCTTTCTGAGGCTTTTGTGATCCCTTCTGACGATAGAAAAAAAGCCTTAACATAACACGCGTCGGTAGAAGGCAAGGTGTGTAAACTTTTTATTACCAGTAACTATTTAGTAGCGCTCAACCCTGCCGAAGTTTCGCCCGCTACAGCTGCCCAGCGAGTCTGTCCCCACCAGAAGCAGTCGGAGCCCGGTTGTGCCAACGACCTTCCTGAGACGAGTTTTCTTTGGACCGAGAGATGACAACAAGATTGTATTTCGTCTGCTGTCCTTCGGGAAGAAAATCAAAAAAAAAAAAAGAAAAAGCCAGGCAGATAGTCAGGGTTTCCTCAGGCTGCCCTCAGAGAGTCTGTAAAATCTGCCTGCCTTTCTACAGAGCTAAGCAGCGTTGGGGAAACCTGATTTGACTCGAGGAATCGAACGGTAGCCCAAGAGGAGAACCTCTCTCATCTCCCGTGGTCACAATAAGGCGGCACCTCTCCCCAAAGGAGAGGCAGATAAGGCCCGGCACCCAGGCTGCCCCCGCAGCCCGAGTGCTTCTCGGCCAAGGCTGCCCCAGTGCAGGTTCCCCTCCCTCCACGCCTGCACAGACACCACGCTCTTCTTATTACCGTCTTTATTTGGGGGGCAGCTTTTATTCGAGGGAGAAGGAGAAAAAAAAAGAAAAAAGGAGCGGGGAAAAAACATGGTGGCCAAGCGTCAGTAAAATGCACACGCACATGTATTATATACAAACACAAAAATAAAATACCAAAAAAATGTACTCTTTCCAGTAGCAGTGGTCTTGGCCTTAAATCTATGACCAGTACAGGAGACAACGCCTGAAATATCCTTGAGTCCTCTTCCCCTCCCCGCCCCCCCTAGAACAATAATTAATTTAAAAAGCTGCTCTTTCTTTCTGTTAAAAACACTACTTTTATAAATAATTTAATGTCCTCCCTTCCCACGAAATGCTAGTTGCCGGACAGGAGAAAAGGTTTCTTTTGGCACAGTGATGCATCGCTTTGCAGTACAGACCTAGGCTCCACAGCAGCCCCCAGCCCCCCTCCCTGTCTCTCTCCTTGCTCCT
>NW_009693559.1:0-1398 GCF_000703405.1 Apaloderma vittatum
GATGTGGAGAAGAACAACAGCCGGATCAAGCTGGGGCTCAAGAGCCTCGTCGGCAAGGGCACCCTGGTGCAAACCAAGGGTACTGGCGCTTCTGGCTCTTTCCGTCTTAATAAGAAACCTGGGGAAGTAAAGGAGAAGGCCCCCAAGAAGAGGGCGGCCGCGGCGAAGCCCAGGAAGCCAGCAGCCAAGAAGCCCGCCAGCGCCGCTAAGAAGCCCAAGAAAGCTGCGGCGGGGAAGAAGAGGCCCCAGAAAGCGAAGAAGCCGGCAGAGAAAGCTGCCAAGAGCCCCAAGAAAGCAGCCAAGGCTGGCCGCCCTAAGAAGGCAGCCAAGAGCCCGGCCAAGGCCAAGGCGGTGAAGCCCAAAGCAGCTAAGCCCAAGGCGGCCAAGCCCAAAGCAGCCAAGGCAAAGAAGACGGCGCCCAAGAAGAAGTAAATCATGCCAGGAGAGTCTTGCTCTACATACTTCGTTATCCAACGGCTCTTTTAAGAGCCACCCACACTTTCCTTAAAGGAGCTGAGGCAACGAGGTCGTCAGTAACCTGCAGCCAAGGATCCAGCAATTCGTAAGTCGTCGGAGGTCAATTATACTTTTTTTTCTTTTATTCGCCCCAGTATGATTACTGAAAGAAATGCTAATGAACAAGGTATAATGCCGTGGCTTTAGGGAAGGGTAGACTCATACTTTTCTTTTTTTCCCCCGAGTAATTTGTTTGACTACCAGGAAACAATGTTTTATAGTAATAATTTGATAAAAATCGGATGTATGTTTTTTAAGGATGTATTTTATAACAAAAGTAATGCAGTAATTACCAGGCACGCTGCTACTGAGCCAAGTCTAACCTATTGTATTATTTCTCCTAAGCTGTATTAAGTCGTTTTGTCTGTTTGGGGGAGGAAGAGGGAGGGTTTTCTTACTGACCCGGAAATAGCCCTGAGCTCTCCCAGTCCTTTTGTTCCTGATGAGAAAGACGCTTTAAATATTGAAAAAGCCCGCCCTGACCGAGGATTGGCCAGCGGAGAGCCCGGCCCGCTACCACTTCCCCGCCTTCCTCGAAGACGATTACGCCTCGTATCTCTGGTGCTGCCTCAGCCACTCCCGGAGAAGAAAAGTCCGGAAGAGGCGGGAGGAATGGTCTCTGGCATAAGAACTAAACGCAAAACATCAGATAATAGGAAGAACTTCCTTTCGGGAGGACTTTTCGGCACGACATTGTGTTAATAAAAACGTGGATAGCGTTGCTACTATCACCAAGCCAAAAATACTGTTAATAAACATGGAAAATATAAGAAACACGGGTTGAGTAATTAGTACAAAATGGCTTAACTATAGCATGGATAACTGAGCTCTCTTAGGATGTTGTGGGTGGCTCTGAAAAGAGCCTTTGGATTGTTTAATCTT
>NW_009693560.1:0-1642 GCF_000703405.1 Apaloderma vittatum
CGGGGCCCCAGAGGAGGTCTCCTGGCTTTGTCTGACTGTCTCCCCATGGCTCGTGTGCTTTCTCTTCCAGCCAGCTACAAAGCAATTTGCAAAGTCTCCCGTGGAGCGGCACCTGTCCCTGCAGGAGCGGAAACGGGCGCTGTACGACTACGCCAGGAGGTGAGAGTCCACCCGCGCCTCACCCTGTCAGAGTTCCAGATCCCCAGCTCCCAAAAGGGTCGGCCACCGCGCCCTCCTGCCCCTCGGCCCTGGCCCCAGGCCGTGGCTGGAGAAGAGGGGACATAGGGATCTGTCATGACATCTCCTGAATTTCCGCTGAGCTTCTGGGTTTGGAGACTCGGTGGGGTAGAAGCTGTTTCCCAGAAACAGCTGCTGAGGCGTAAGACTGAGCGAAAAACCTCATTTGGTTCTTCGGCGTCAGGGCTTTGACGGACAGAAGTGGTTGTGGGGCTGTAGATTTCTTTGGAATTAGTGTCAATGCTCTGGAACACTCATTTTAGAAGGAAGTTTGCTGTTTAACCACAGGGTCAGTGCACCTGATCTTCCCCAGTAAGTGCAGAATTAGAGAACAGGGAGCAGGTCTGACCTCTGTGCGTGGTTTTGATGAGGCAAATGCTGGCACTGGTGTCTGGTCCTGGTGTCTGAGTCCTTTTTTTAGAAGAGATACAGAAAGTTCAGGCTGAGGTTGGAGGGGAAGTTGGCTGTAAATGGGATGGCACACTCCGTGTCATTCTGGGAGAGGGAACCAGGCTCCGTGAGGCTGTTTGAGCTGGCAGAGAGAAGCAGAACAGGAACCACAGACTGTTGTAGACAGACAGACCTCGCTGGGGTTACGGGGGAGTTGTTTCTGAAGTGGAAATGGATTAATCATCGGAATGAGCCTCCGTCTGAAATGATGGCTTCTTGGTTTCCGAGTGTTTCTGGTGAGGTGAGGTGAGAGGCTGCGGGGCCGAGTCTCCGCATGGTGCCGCCTCCCTGCGCGGGGCAGAGCCTGTCCCGGGTCACACTCAGGCCCTGGCTGAGCTTGGCTCCAGGGCAGTTGGGAGAAGATCGCAGAGACTCAGGGATTAGTTAAGCCTTTGAGATCCCGTAGCTTTTCGACACCACGTCAGCTTCTCCCTGCTGCTCAGAGTAGGAGATTCCCAGGGCTGGAAGCTGAAGCAGCAGGTTCTGAGTGCCTGTTTTAAAGGGCCTGCCTTAGGTGACTCTGGGTAGCTCCAGGTCACAAAGAATTTGATTTGAACAGGTCTGTTTCTCTGAAAGATCACTTTTGGTTAGAGGAATTACGTGTCGGAATAGTCCTGTGGCACTGAGAATGTTACACCGTATCCTCTGAGCTGTGTCCCGGACCTTTTGCCCTGAGCGCAGGGGTGGCCGAGGGCTCTGGCTGGATCCACGGGGGCACGAGCTGCTCATCTGCTGAGAGCGGAGGGTGGATCCTTTCCCGTGGACGTCCCCCCCGACTGCTGCCCGGCAGCCTGCTGATCTCCTGTGTCCCTTTTCTGGCTCTCCTGGCTATACCTGTGTCCCTCGGAGTGGCAGGGATCCCAGCAGGAACTGGGAGGTGGTGGTGCTCCTCTGCTCTCTTTGCTCCAAAGAAGGGCCTCGTTCCCCGCCCCAGACTCGAGAACGGGTCCGTGTG
>NW_009693561.1:0-14159 GCF_000703405.1 Apaloderma vittatum
ACAGCCCTGGTGACGCCGCGACAGGCGCCTGGCTGTGTTCCTAACGCTTCCAGGGGTCGCTGAGCTCAGCGCTTCATTAGAAACACGCGGAGAGCTGGCTCATGCTGGAGCCGTTGTGACCCATAGTACCGCGTATTTGGCATATAAGCTATGCAGTCTAGTCAGGACACAAATTTTTTTTAATGTGGTTGTTAAATGGAGGTAATGAGTGTGGACTTTCTAATCTGCAGCTTGTCCTGAAGCTTCTCTCAAGCAAGATGCTTTTCCCCACGTTTCCAGTATGTCACAGAAGTGTTGGGTGTAACTACTGCAAGGGAATAACTGAGCAGCTGTTGGTGCACACCATTTTCTATTTATAAGTGTAAAAATTACAGCTAATTAGAAATCTTAGTTACAGCAAATACTGAAATTGTTATGCATATGGTATGTGTACCTTGCACACAGATATGTATGAATTTAGCATTGAGCAGCAATTATAGTTGTTGACTTTGTCAAGTTCTTGGCACAGAATTTTGGCTTGTAAATGTTCCAGGGAGCAGTACTTTGGGAGCTCTTCTATTTGTAAACCACCTCACTCATCTGTCAGAATCCGCGAAAGGAGGAGTTGTCAGTATCAGTCCTGTTACCCAAGTGGTGCCGATGGCACGAGTGGGAAGGGGCTCTTCTTCAGGGGAGCGTCTGCTGGCACTCGTGTCTGCCAGGGGCAAGGGAACTGTGAGCTGAAACACCGTCTGTCCTGTGCTTGCAGGTGGTTCTCCTGGGGATCGACATCCTTTCCGCACTAGTGTCCCGCTTGCAAGATCGCTTCAAGGCCCAGATCGGCACAGGTAAGGGGTCTGTGTGTGAGTGGAGGGTGTCACCATTGATCTGCTGGGATCTGCTCTGGCTGCTCTACACAAAGTCTTTCTCCCCAGGAGCGTGCTCAGGAAGCTCTTGCTGGTTTTGGGCTCTTCTGAAGGGTGGGAGGGCTGGGGGAGAGCAGAGGGGCTGTGCCACTGTGGTTTTCTTCAGAGGGATTTGGATGCTTCTGTGTTCTTTCCTCAGTGCTGCCAAGTTTACTTGATAGATTGGGAGACTCTAAGGACTCAGTGAGGGAGCAGGATCAGACCTTGCTGCTAAAAATCATGGAACAAGCTGCTAACCCTCAGGTATGCTCGACAGCCCTTTGTAGCTTGATTGAGTGACTGGCCGCTTAGAAAGGAGAACTTCTTACTGTTGGAATTTTCTCGGCTGTGGCTCTGTCTGAGATGACTTCATCTCCCTATGTCTTAGGAGATATTTTCTTTGCTTGGGAATGCTGTTGTGTGTCAGGATACACTTGGGAGTGTGAGTGCCAGTGAATTTCCTAAGGATGGGATGGGTGGATATCAGAGTAGTTGTTCTGGATCTTTAAAAGGTGCTTGATTTCTGTAAGTAAAAGTATTATTTTAACTAGTGGGGAGTTACTATGAAGTCATCACAGAGCAAAAAATTAGTTAGATTTAAAGGTGTCTTTCTACTTGTCCTGTTCTGCTTGGATGGATGTAAGCTTATATTTAAGGTCCAGAGATGTTATTGTGTATGACTGCTGGAAGAAAGAAGCTCTCTGCCCCTGCCTCCCTTTTCCCTGTCTCACCTTCTTTTCTGTCTTCCGCAGTATGTGTGGGACAGGATGCTAGGAGGATTCAAACACAAGAATTTCCGGACAAGAGAAGGGATTTGCCTCTGCCTTATTGCAACACTCAATGCGTAAGTCGGAACCTCCTGCCAACTGACGTTATGTCCACAAGCCTGCTTTGTAACTCACACCGCTGCCCTTTTTGTTCTTTGTTCCCAGATCTGGAGCTCAGAGTTTAACACTGAGTAAGATAGTGCCACATATATGTAACTTACTTGGAGATCCAAACAGCCAGGTAAGCATTTGGTGTGAATCACTTCCAAATGTGCTGATTGCCTTGTTGGCAAGTGTGGGGCTCTATATTCTGGCTGGTATATTAGTTGATTGTGCTGGTGAACTCCAAACAGCGCTGTTTGTGAAGAGCCCTTGGCTGGTTTTTAAGCCAGCCTGTCAATTACTCCAAGAGTTCAACAGAATAATATGCTCTGCAGGTGAGGTGAGCAGAGCAGAAAACCTTTGTGGGAAGGGAGCTCTCGTGCCTTACAGCCCAAATGCTCTAGGCTCACTGCAGCACTTTCACCTTTGGAGAAGAACCAGTCTGGGCAGGGAGGGCAAGTGGGACCAGCCTGACCATGGGCCAGAATTTCTACAGAGAGATTCAGAATGAGGAGTGGAAGGTATATGGGATTCTTAAATCAACAGTGCGAAGCAAATAAAAATATTTGTTGAAAAACAGAAAATCTGTCACTTCTACATGCTTTTTGTCTTGCCCTGGAGGGGGCTTTAATCAGAAATTGGATTCAAGTTTGTGAAGTTACTGAGGAGGGATGGGGAAGCAGCTTTCAAACTGATGTCATGTAACGCAGGTATCAGTTGTTTTTGAATATCTCTATTGCCCTCCCAGCATGGGTGACACGTATGTGATCCAGGACTGAAGTGTTTAGCTGGAGTGGGTTTATGCCTGCGGCTGTCAGGGCCTCCCCTGCCTGAAGAGAAGGACTGAGTGTGAAGCAGCCTTCCCTTGTCGATCGTTCCGACACCGGAGAATAAACCTGTCACCTGAGAGCTTGTGAAGGAGGCGAAATGTCCGTCATAGTTCTGAGTCGCGGCTGAACAAGCTGTGATCCTTTGAGATAACACTGGGTTTCGGACTTTGATTTGTTGCACAGGCAGACGCTTTGGTCCTGCCATTGTTGAGCTGGGGAATGGTGCACAAGGTTGGTGAGGGGACCGACGCATGTTTTCGCCCTGCACCGCCTTTTCCGTGTGCCCAGCACAGCTTGGCGTTCCAGGCCCCAGATGCGGTGGGAAATGAGGCTGATCTCTTGCCCCTTGTCCTGGGTCTGGCGTCTCATCCCCAGAAAGCCCCTGCCTGAACCCATCAGGCACAAATCGCTGCCGGTAGATCCTGGCTGAACAAGGCCTGTTTAGGGGCAGGGGCTGGCCGTGGGCTCTCCCTGTGGCTGCCTCTGTGCCGCTGGGGCTGCCTTTGGGCTTTGGGAGACCTGCTGCTCGGTCAATGCTGCCCTCTCTTGGTGAGAGAGGATGCAGAAACACAGACCCGGGTCAAGCGCCCTGTTCATCCCTTTTGTACTGGACGTGGAAGCTGTTTCGTCACTGCCGTTCTCAGAATGAGAATTATTTTAGGTTTTGTTGTTTTCAGCTAAGGCAGTTTTAAGAGCTCACATAATTGAGTGAACACCTAGTTTGGAAGCCGCATGTAAACTATGATTATTTTCTCAAAAAACATTAAAGCTGTGTTATTGCCCTGGTAGATTAAAGCCAGTTTGCCAGCAGGAGCTCTCTGCCTTGCCCAGGACGGGGTTTACCTGGTCCTGCAACCGTAGCTCTGGTTAATGTGACACACGGAGGCAATCCTGCAGGGAGGAGCTCCCTGGTCAGCCTCGCCTCGTGCTGTGGCTGGAGGGGAAGCAGCAGCAGGGCTGGGGATATGGCAGAGCTTGTGAGCGTGTTCCTGAGCCTGGGGCAGGTGGATTCGCTGTGGGCAGAGATGCAGGCACTGTGACCTCTCCTCCCAGGCTGGTGGAGGCAGAGAGCGAGGCTGGGTCGGGGTCTGGCTACCCAGGAACTGGGGACACCAGAGTCTCCTGAGCTGTGCCTAGAAGTGCTGCCTGGGGCTGTACAGGGCTGAGAATGGGGTGAGATGAGCATGAGCGTGCACTGCTCAGCAAAGTGGTGGAGTCACCGTCCCTGGAGGTGTTTAAGGAGAGACTGGATGTGGCACTTAGTGCCGTGGTGTTGGGACATAGGCTGGACTTGATCTCAGAGGTCTTTTCCAGCCTCAGCAATTATGTGATTCTGTGATGGGTCAAGTGTTAGGGTGGTTTTTTTTGGCTAGGAAGCAGTGTATGTGTGCCTGTTCTTTGACTCCCACCTAGAGGTGATTCTAGCTCGTGCCCACAAAATATCCCATGCATCTTTCCCTCTAGCCAACAGAAGAGCCACAAAGAGTCACATTTTTGTAGTGAAGGATGTGTTCAGCAATTTCTTGCAAATCAGTTTGGAAAACATGCAAAATTCCTGGTGGCTTGGGTGATCGATTACTCCTTCCTCCTTCCATCTTTTGCTATCAACACAGACACCTAAGTTTGTAAGATCACATTAAAATTCAGACTGCTTTACAACATACTAGCAATATAAAATCTGTTTGTTTCTCTCTCCTTGCTTTTTTTTATCCAGTAAATGTAGCTGTTGCACTCAATGACTGGAGTTCAGCAAAGGCAGCCAAGCTCCCTGTATGTGTCCCTATGCATGAAACCTTTTATCTTATGTCTTGGCTACCTTTAGACCTACTGATACTGCTAGTGACTGAAATGCAAGCGTGGAAGCTTATTCATGAACTCTGTGTTCACGCACATGTATAGTGGCGCTGTTGTTGCTGAGAAATGCAAATGTCTTTCTCCAAGGTAGGGCAGAGATGTATTTATTTAATGGATAAAGGTGATTGATTTCTCTCATATCTCATATTCAGGTTCGAGATGCAGCAATAAACAGCCTTGTGGAAATTTACAGACATGTTGGTGAACGTGTAAGGGCTGATCTCAGTAAAAAAGGATTACCCCAATCTCGGTGAGTTGACAGTGTCCTTATATCTTCACTGTTTTGGGGAAGTTTTTTATTCCCTTCCATCCTTTAGAAGACTTCAGGATTGAACCTTTTCCTGAGATCAGGATTTATATTTTGTTCATCCTACAAACACTCAGGTTTCACTTAAGGTGGATCCTGTGCCTTTGCCCAAGTATGTGACAGCATCTTTGCAAAACAAGTAAAATTATTACAGGTGTGTAGTTTACTCATTTAAAATTTAGTGTGATTTTTTTTTTTTTTTGGTGCATTCTGCATGTGTAAGGAGGACACTAAAGAGTAGCCTGTGTGTCTGCAATTTAGAAGGCTGTCATAAAGGAAGAAACCCGTTGTCAATGTCATCAATTTCAAGGCTTTATTTAATAATAATAATAATAATAAAAAACCACAAAAAAACCCCACACCAAAACCAAAGCCCTGTCCCTCTGCTTCTGTCACTTCAGGTGCGGCAAGAAAGCTGCTCTGCCTCTTGCTGCAACTTCCAGCACGCCAGGCTGGGGCTCAGTTAGACCTGAGGACGGAGCAGAGGGTGGCAGCGTGTCAGTGCTCAGAGGGGAGGGAGGAAGAGGTGATTTTGGAGGTGGGGTACTCGCAGCAGTGATTTTGGAGGTGGGGTGCTCACAAGCAACTTTCTTCCTCATTGACATTTTGGACAGTGCTCACAATGAGCTGAGTCAAGCAAAATTTGTCCTGTAACTTCTTTAATTAGAAGGTTCCTGAAAATTAAGTTCAGCTGTTGACTGTGTATTTCTTTAACTTTCGAACAGGTTGAATGTAATTTTTACGAAATTCGATGAGGTCCAAAAATCTGGAAACATGATCCAGAGTTCAGGTGGTGAGTAGAAGTATTTGCATTCTCGTCTTGGTTTTGTTTTTTTTTAATAATTATTATTTTAGCAATTTTCAACTGGTGAGGTATTTAAATGGACACAGAGCAGGCATTTTGTTAGGTAAAAGATGTATGGGTGATTGTTCAGAAATAAGCACATAGCTTTTGCAGCAAATAAAATTGATGTTTAGTTAGTCTGTTCTAGTAGTATCAGAAGGAGAATCAAGTGTGAGTTTCAAGAACAGGAAGTGTTGTTAGAGCTGTTCTCCTTTTTCTCTTAAGTTTCGTTAGGGAAATACATCTTCTTTTCTCAAGTCTATGTGCACCTTTTAAGTTGTTGATACGGTAAATTAAATAGTAATTTAAAAGAATAAGTCTTTTTGGTTAGTGCCCTAAACAGCACAGAAAGTGTACATGTTAGTGCAGTAGTTTTCCATTTAAAGCTCATGTTGTTTAGGGGTCGTATTTTTCAGTTCCAGAGTTTGTGTACTCCATGTGTTTATGACTGATAGTCAAAGACCCTTATCAGAGTCTTAATTTTGTCTTTCTTGTTTGAGACTAGTATTGTGCATACTTAAAAACCAAGTGTTTATTCTTTTCTTACAGATAAGCTTATGAAATAGAAAGTATTTTTTATACATATCACTCATTTTTTTAGGAAGAGATTTTTAAGAGGCTTCTTGGTGAGGGAACTCATCTTTCTGCCAAAAGCCAAGTAGAGCAAAGATGAAGAACATGGGTTCAGTGCTGTGGGCTCCTGTCAAACTCACACCCTCTGCAAGCCAAGGGTAGGAGAGGTGATGTCCCCAAGCTTTCCCTTGGCTTCTGAGAGGGCGCAGTGAGAGCAGAGAGGTCTCTGCTCTTTTAAATTAGGAAAAAATACCTTTTTCACTTCTAGCCACTATTCTTCTTGCCCTATCATTTTAAAATACAGTGAACTTCATCTGTGCAGGAAATAGTAGAATAGACGTCTTTGAAAATTCATTAAGTTGTGTTTTGGAATTTTTTGAAATATTGTGATACTCTCTTGTGTGTTTGGGAATGGTGAAGATGTGCAGATTCTTCTGTGATGAAACAGCTTCAAATTATGCTTTTGCATAGTGTGGGGCAGTATTGACTCTATAGGTAGATGAGGCTTAGAGTGACAAAAAAGTGCAGCTGAGATGAGAAACAAATGTCCTTATACTTTTTTAAAAGGAGGGGGGAAGTAAATATTTAATCCCTTAGCAAACATCTTCAGGTTTACAACCTCCAGGTGCTTCTTTGAAATCCCAAGGCAAACTGAAACAAGCTTACTGCTGATCCAACTTCTCTGCTTTTCCACGTGGCTAGGCTAAGGTAGAATTTCTGTTTTGCCGGTAGTGGAATAGAATGCACTTTCAAAAGAGAGAGTTGGTTTGATGCGTCATTGTACTGTGTAGATTGCTGTTGTCTAGAGTTTGAGGAGGTGACCTCGTGCTCTGTGGTGAGATGCGTTGCTGCGTGGTCTTTCTAAACAAATGCTGTGGTGGGATGATGACTGAGTGGGATCTCTTGTTGGTTTTATTCTCTAGGGGGAGGGGGAAAGAATTTTGGAGCTTAATGTCCCCCTACCCAAATTTAAGCGAAGTTTACAGAGAGTTTTTCACCACTGATTAGGAGAATATTTAATACGAAATAGGTGATACATGTAAGAATAAACTTCAGTGAAGAACAAGAAACTAGAGTTAATTCATTTGCAATGCAAGTTTTAGCTGTGAAAACGTTTTAGTACCTGCACATCCCAGAACAATACCAGAGACACCACCTGCTAATCCTTGGCTTTTGAGAGATGGTTCTGGTCTCTAAACTGAACATCGTAATGCACGCTGTGATGTGGTTCAAAGCTGTTGGCGCCACAGAAAACATCAAAAGAAGTAAGATGGGACAATGGGGGTGACCTCTTCTGTGCAAACAATCTGTTTTAAAATTGCTAAAGGAGGATTCCATAGGAACGTTTTTTTGTCCTTAGAAGTGCAAGTAATGCATCTATGTGTATTAGGTCTGCTAGTTTTAGACTTCATTGAGAATTATTTTTTCTTTTAATTACCCCTTCCTCTGCCACTGTTTTGATGAATTTGAAGGTATAACATTCTTGCATATATACTTCCTGAGACCTTACATACCCCATCTCATGTGCTTGACTTCAATGACAGGCTCGTAGACACAAGTATTCATGTCTTCCTCACTCTGCTTAACCTGATCTGCTGATACCTTGCTCGTGCTGTGGCTGGATACAGTCCCTAGAGAGTGTGTGTGTGTGTGTTAGCATTTCATCTCTGTTGAATCTCCTTTGTAGGCACTTGAGACCAAAAAGCAGCCTGAGGGAAAGGGAGTTGGGGAGAGTGGAGGGGTGTTAAGGAGTCAAAGAGATCAAGGCATGGAAAGGCTCTGCCAGAAGCTTTTCATCTTCCCCAACAATAGGAAAAAGTCTGTAATTGCATGAGTTAATTTTAAAGTAGTTCTCATTTGTGAAGCCAATAATGAGAACATTAATTATTAATATCTTTTTGTGTGTGTGTGTGTGTGAGGGGAGGGTTCAGTTTCCCGTAGTGCTATAGGCTGGTTTCTTGCTTCTTCCTCGCCTTCCAAGCACAAATTCAGCACGCGTACACGCCCACCGTTATCTAATGTGGCAACAGCTCTGTGCAGCTCTCGGTTTATCTTTTTGAGGTTGTGTAAGCCAGTGGAGGAGGCTTATCTTCACCTATGGTCACAAGTTTATTATGGCCTAAGGACAAGCTACGTTTGTTGAGTTTCTAGTGTCCCTGACACCTTCTACAGCTTTTGAACAGAGGTGATGCTTTCAGTGCTTGTCAAAGTCACCAGAGGAGCTGGTGATAAATAGTGCCCATCCAAAAGATTTGCCTTTCTCGGGAAATAGCTGTCCTAGTCTTGTTAATCCTTTGAGTCTGGCAGAGCAGAGTATTGATTATGAGGGTGTCTGTCTGTTATCATTAATACACTCCTTGTAGATTGTTACTCCACCAGGCACAAACACCACTAATGCTTTAACTTGTTTTATAGCCTGGATTAGATGACTTCAAGCAGTTGTACCTTGTCTTAAAAGCTTGTATTAGTCCTTCTCCATAGCTAACGTGTACTACTTCTAGCTCTGTGAGGCAGCAAGAGTGTCCCAGAGGTTTTGGAAGGCAGACTGACAAATGTCCCTGCAGACTGCAGTCTGTAAGCCCTTGTTGGCATAGAATGGCTCCGTGGAAGGAGCAGCACCAACTCCCTCATGCCGTGTTTTCTGTCCTGAGCTGCTTCCCTGCATGGGGGGCCTGTACTGCCTGCAGAATGGACCTGGCTGAAAAGTATTAAAAGACTTTGACCCTTTGGGAGAGGCTTTCTGTTGTTTGGTGTTAATGCACATCTCTGAATGGGGATGTTAGCTGAAGCTGTGTCGTGATTTCCCAGCTCACTACCAAAGGTCAAGTCTAACTTTTGTTAAAAGCTGTCTTATGAGCGGCTGGGATGAACCTGTACTTCTCTGGTGGGTAACCAAGAGCAAGCTGTCGGCTGAAGTGTCCCTCCTAACCGAGCCCTGGCCCAGGAGCACTGGAGCTGTGCTAATTACCGCCGGACGTGGAAGTGGTTGTCAGACCCGACTCACTGCACAACAAAGTGGTGCCGGGCAGGTGAGAAGCAACTGTGGCTTCTGAAATGGTCAGATATGGCAAACAAACTGGTCAAAGAAGAGCGATGCGCAAAACTGGTCTCTTAGCTCTGGGACTACTGTTCAGGTAACAGCTTGCTCTACCAGCTCGCTGAGGATCCAAGTAAACGAAACGATTGCAGCAGCATTATTTGTATATCAGGAGTAAACTGGGGATTGGAAAGTATGCCAAGTCATTAAAGATTCCTTAACAAATGGCTCCCAAGACAAACAAATATAAAATCTAGTCTGCTGGAAAAGCTGATTAAAATAATAGGGTATTTTCTGATTCCATGAATGAATCTAATGAACCAACTCTAATCAGAATGTGAATTTTAAGGCTATAAATATAAAACATAGGAACTATTTTCCCTTGTCTTTCTATATTGCTGTCCATTAGTGCTTCTTTGAGTTTATCTGGAATTGCACGAATATTATTTTTTTTTTTGGCTAGGCTTTGTTTTTATCTTTTAGTAATACAGGAATGAAATGCATAGTGAGGTGGGGGTGGTTTGCATAGTAACCTGAGGTGTTTCATTAAGTCAAAGGGAGGTTTTGGCATGCTGAAATATGCTGCTTGTTGCTAGGCTACCAGCAGCCCCTATAGCTAGAATATGCAGTTAAAATCCATGTTGGATTTCTTGAGGATTCTCAGTGCATCTCTGTTTTTGTTGTATGGCATATAATTAGTCTGCCTCTTGAAGCAAAAATTATAGTTTTTCCCCCTTTGGGCTTTCAGCAAGCTAATTATTTTTTGTGTAACTGCTTTTGCTAATTATGCAGATGCCTTATTCCCCTGGGACAAATACATTTTCAGCATGAAAGAGCCAATAATTGCCAGCTAGTCAGCTGCTGTCTTCGTGTGGCATTTTCTGATGGTCTTTAGTTGGATGTGATACAGAGAGAGGCTACTGGGCATAATCGGAGGCTCCAAGAAATTAATTTTCCTCGTTTTCCTTGGTGTTATGTCTGGAAGGGCCTGAACATAAAGCATACAGTTTTTCGTGGATTTAAATTGACTTTGAATCAGACCTGGATTCCAGAAGACTGATAAGCTTCAGGACAGATTAAGGAGGCAATAAGTGATCTACTGAGAGATACAGGCTGATAAGAAACGATGACTCAAACCACAGCTATTAGTAACCAACATGTTTTGGTGTGCTTTTTATGCTTTTGACCACTGCATTATCATAATATGACATTCTTTGATGTGAACCCTTATTTTTGTTTTTTACAGAAGTCACACAATTTGTGGGAGATGCTTTTACGCTGGCATGTGCAGGGGTGCTGTGGTGGTGTGCCAGTTTGGTACCTGTGAGTAGGGAGCACACTGGGCTTTATTGTCTGCACTGAATGTAGAGCTTGCTCAGGAGAGCAGGATTTAGTGATCCTGGAGGTGGCAGTGGTGTTGGGCTGCAAGGAAATCAAAGCAGGAGACCTTAAAGCCAGAAGTCTGGAGCTGAGATCTCTCCCCCACCGATACTTGCACAGAGCAAGGTGAGGGGAGGATGCAATTTCAGTAGCTGCCTGCGTGAGTTAGAATTCTAAAAGTAAGCAGGTTAATTAAAACAGTGCTAAAATAGCAATGTGAGAACTCCAGTTACTGAAAGCCTGTGAAGGAGAATGTTACTCTTGAGAACAACTACTATATTTGCGATACTGTTGTAGGTAAATCTGCTATTTGCTGAATGAATTCTGTTTATCAGGTTGACAACTTGGAGGCAATTAGATGGAAACGAGAACCATTCTAGACTCTTGTGTTTTGCTGGTAATAAAGCTGAGTCACTGAACGCTGCTTTGGTATTTATTGTAAGGAGGAAAAATCACCCATATTTGCCAAGCGTTGCCATACATCTGTGGGTGGGATATTGTTTGTCAACAGACATCCAAGCAGCAGAATTACAAACCGATAGAAGGGGGTGACTTACAACACAGAGAGGTTTCGAACCAATAAACGCTGCATTGTGCTTCTCTGTACTTGTACCTCCTTGTGCAATTTATTTTCCATTACGACTTGCTCTCTATGAATGCTGTGTTCCAGTTGAAATAGAAAATGAATAGAAAATTCATTTCATTGACTCAGCATTCCTGTGGCATAAAATAAGCAAGAAAATGCCCCTTCACCTGCACCAGGGCTGAGAGCAGTAACATCTGAGTGATAATGTCTGAGTATTACTAACTGATAGTACAACTGTGTGGGGGGTACCAGTGGACAAGACGGGCTCTGCTCCTCTTCTGTTACACAACTGCCTCCTGTTACTGCCTCCTGGCTTTTAAACTCTCAAATTTAGAAGGGAGGGATGTGAGCAAGCAGGCAGAGGACACACAGCACTCAGCTGAATGCTGAGCAGGCTTTTATTTTGGAGGAGAGGTGGCAATCGTCTGCTAGGTCACACAGAGAAAGTCGTTCAGGAGGGTGGAGAGTTTGCTGGTGGTTAAGTTGCTGAGAGACATGTACTGTGCGGCTGCTGCCGGAGCACAGGGCTCTTCCTCAGCATCTCCTGGGCACCGCAGATAATGACTACAGGGAAAGGTAGGCGCTACTGAATGTGCCACCGGGGTGGATGGGTTTATTTGTTAGTGTCTGAATATTTGCTCGTTAAATTTCTTTCTAATGGTGGGAAGAAATCTTACAGTAAAAGTGGAACTTTAAAAATCAGCCTGTAAGCATCCGTAGCCTGGTGGCATGAAGCTCGGTTTAAGATTCTGTAAAGTATGATATATGATCTGTTTGGGGTGAAGGAAGAGAATGTGTGCATATATATATATATATACACATGCACACACATCCTTATATACGTGTATATATATAAGGGAACAGAACAGGTTGTGAGAGGTGAAGGACCGGGTGTATTCAGATACCCTTAGCCTGTGATGTTTTCAAGTGATCATTGAGGCTTTCATTTTCTGTTTTCTTTGGCAACATCAGTTGGCAAGATTATCTAAATTGGTTGTAAGGACTTTTGAACTGACATTGAATCACAGTTCCAGGAATGTGCCAAATGGAGACATCACTGGCTTTTCTGCATTTCTGTGTTTTATTAACTGCATTTCTGTAAGAGAAAGGAGATCTGTGGAGATCGGAGAGGCTGAGGGGACTAGCTGAAATGGAATGGCAGGGGAGCTCTGTATCTTTCTCACCCATAAAGAATTAAATTACAGGATGGAAGCATGCATTGCATGTATTTTTGGTACATGTATTTTTGGAAGCCTGTGCCTTTCATCTTAGCTTTTAGGAAATTATTTCTGTTAGCCATCTTTGCAAAAGCTGCATCTTTTTTCTTCCTCCTCTCCATTCAGTGTACCTGTTGTCCTGTTGAAATTCTTTTTACACTGTGAATATAACAGACTAAATTTAGAAAGTCTGAGATTGTCGATATCTGAGTCATACAGACCTTCATTTTGTGTTGATATTTACTTTCTCAAAGTGCGAGTTAATTGGCAGCTTTTTTTGTAGTGGGTTAGAAAATGGAAATCACCTGAGCAAACTGAGTGCTGTGAAATTGATACTATGTATGACAGTATGTTTTTATGAGCAATTCTCGGTTTTAGGGGCTTGGATCCTTTTGGAATCTTATGGTTTCCTAATGTTCTTCCAAGGCAATTATTTCTTGTATTTTCAGAGGAGCCCTGTGTTTCTTGTGAACAGTCAGTAAATGCATCTCGGCTCTAGGAACAAAACACCATAAAGTCCCTAGGCTGATTCTCCTTCTTGTTGTGGACTACGTCACCTGTCACTGGACAGTGCCACCGTCTACAGCTGAGAGACCTTTTCACTCTGGCTCATCCTGTCCAAGTCAAAAGAGGAGTTAATAAGAAGCTATTATTTTTCCAAGGTTGGAATTGCGTTCAATAATTTAATGTACTTAACTGCTTATTACAGAAAACAAGCATGTATTTGTTGTTAATGAAGCATGATGATTTCATCATGCTAGGAACTTCTCAGCTTTGAAAGATCAGCTGATAGAATGAAGAGCCTGGGGCCACAGTCCAGCTGGTCTTATCTGTTGGGAACTATCTGACCTGCAGGTCACTGTTGGTTGTCTGAACTGTGACAGTAGTAAATGTCAGATGAAAAATAAGTTGTTTAGTGCTATTCTGTCTTCTGTATTGAATCGGAAGCACCCTGACTGTAGCATTTCCTATACAAAGAAGCAGTAGACTGGAGTTACTTTGGTTGTGTGTGTATCATCACTTCCCTAACCTCCCTGCTGGTTTTACGTGGACACGGAAATGCTCTTTTGGCCAAGCTTTGTTGTAAACAAGCAGAACCACTTGTACCTAAAACGTAGGCTAAAAGAGTGGGCAGGTAAATGGTGAGATAAGGCTGTTTAGTGTGGACCTCGTGAGCAAAAGATTAAATTGGACAGTTCTGTTAACACTGATGGAGGCTTTAAATGCATGAATATCCTGCTCATCTGGAAACGAATGTCTTTCATGGAGGGCTTGCTCTTTTCTTCCCCTTTGTTAAAAGTACCATGTGAATCTGAGGGACCTCGGTGGTTATCTTAGAGAACACATGTAACTTGGAACACATTGCAAAGATGAATATACAGTCCAGTGTCCATAACAAAAATTAGAATCATAGAATCGTATCAACTGGAAGAGACCTAGAAGATCAAGTCAAGTCTTTGTCCCAGCCCTATCAACCTACTAAATGATTCACCCCAATGCAACATCCACCCGTCTCTTAAACACCTCCAGGGACGGTGACTCAACCACCTCCCTGGGCAGCCTGTTCTAATGGCTGACAACTCTTTGAGTATAGAAATTGTTCCTAATATCTAACCTGAACCTCCACTGGTGTAATTTAAATCCATTTCCCCTTGTCCTACCCCTCTCCACTAGGGAGAAGGGACCAACTCCCGTCTCTCTACAACCTCCCTTCAGGTAGTTGTAGAGAGCAATGAGATTTCCCCTCAATCTCCTCTTCTCTAGGCTAAACAAACTCA
>NW_009693562.1:0-1869 GCF_000703405.1 Apaloderma vittatum
GGCAGAGTGGAAGGAAGGTGGTGTGCTTTGCCCAGGTTGCGAGGGGAGGATTGTGTGCCACTGTTGATTAAACGCTCTCCCCGAAAGATGGTATCCGACATGAGATAATGAGGCTCTGTGACCGGCCCCAGGTTCCCTTTAAGTTTTCCCATGGACTCGAGCTGTCGCCAGTTCACAAAACGACAGTGTAAGACAGCACCACGCTACTCAGATCCAATTTACGGCGCACAAAAGCTGATCCCCAAATCCCCACTAACAAACCGGGACCCGCAGACAATTCCGATAATGTTTAGTTTTTATTCATTTCGCGACTAATTAACTGGAATCCCACCTCCTCTCCCCCCCTCTTGACAGTGCCCAATTAATCCGCAATGTATGTCAAAGGTCTGGAACCCACTGTAAACTGCTAAACCTCTGCAAAGATTTGTGTGTCTCTATATTGATCTGATTAGGACCGGGATGCTTTTTCCTCTCTATGACCGCTTGCAAAATAAAAATGACGCGCTTTTTTTCTTCTTTCTTTATTTTTTTTGTCCCAAAAACTTTACTTTCTTCAGCTCTAATAGGATTTCTCCAAGGCGCCTTCAAACCTCCTTGGGTGTTCATGAAAAGGCTTGCTTGGTTTTTGTTTGGTTTTTTATCTGGGGCTCCAAAGGGAATCAAGCGAAATGAAGTTATCTGCGAGACGGGAGCGTGTGTGCGTGTGATGGCGGGGGAGGTTAGACTAAATCCGGGTTCGTCGTGAAATGTCTTGCAGAAGAAACAGGAGCTGGGCGGGCTAGGAGCAGGATAAACCTTTTGGAGGAGTTAAGCGCTTTTTTGGGGAGAGGTTCGGTTGGTTCTGGGGAGCGATCCCCGGGGCTGCCCCGCTCCGCCGTGGCTGAGGCTAGGGCAGCTCGTTTCTAATCTTCGGAGGGAGCGAATATAAAAGAGGAATTTATTAGCTTTCAGACCATCAGAGGAATAAACATTGATTTTATTGACCTAATTATGGGCCAAATGACTCCTTCCATCGATCACGTAAAATACTTCATTTGGAGAAAAACAGGCGCGGGCGCCCGGAGGCGGGGAGGAGAGCGGGTGGATGTGCTGCAGAAGGGAAAAGAAAAGCAAAAGCTAAGAAAATGTATGGAGGGGTTTTAATGTAGTTAACGTGCCCGTCGCGCTGGAGCTCAAGCCGTGTCTCCCAGACGTTACAGTGCGGATGTTTTGCAAACTAAAGCTTTTATGTCGAATTCCAATCCGGCCAGTCAATTTGGCTAAAATAGCATTAAACAAATGGACAGCGGTTTATTTATATTCACCACCACCACCACTGTATTTTATAGACAGAGAAGAATTACTTGAAATGTATTTTACAAGCACAAGACAACACGTTGTCTCAGCCCGAGAGCAGCGATTTCTCGTAATTAGAGTAGGCTCGACACTAATAAAGAAGCAAACAGGCTCTTTTCTCTCCTTAAACTCAGCTACTGTCCCCAGCTCTTTGCTGCGCGGTGGCATTGTGCTTACACGGCGAGGGAGGGGGCGGCGGGCACACCTGAAGGCACCTGCCCGGGGAAGGGGGACAGACTGGGGCTCGGGGGCCACCGGCTCCTTTCTTGCTCTCGCCAGTTCGAGCAGGGCTCATGAAACGCGTTGTGGGTTGTTGGATTTTATTTCTGGCGAGTGACAGGGAGACCTAACTTTGGATTTATTTGCTTGAGTTTTTTTGGCGGTGCGGGACAGGAGACGGTTTTGGCAGGGTGTTTGCTCCCTTCTTGTGTCACCTGAAATGCTAGGTCTCGTACACCTTCACCTAGCCTTAAAATATAAGAGGAAGGTGGTGGATATTTTTAGTGTGCCTGTTTGGAAAGGTTGGATCTTTCC
>NW_009693563.1:0-926 GCF_000703405.1 Apaloderma vittatum
TCTGCTCCCGCAACTGCTCCCGCATTGACTCAGGGCACTTATCAAGGTGGCTCTTCGACTCATGGTAAAGCACCCGGAGTTGCTCTAGCTCCTTCCTTTCAGCATCAACCTTTGCCCTCTCCTGAATTAGGGGAGAATGAGACAAAACAAAACGGAAAGGAAAAGAAAGAAAGAAAAAAAAAAAGAGAAAACACACTTCTCAAATCCACGCCATGCAGAAGCTGCAGAGTTAGAGAGGGGCTCAGCTGGAAAAAGAGGGGGCTCATGGGGAGGAGCATCGCTGCATCTACAGAGGGGCTGAGAGAGCAACAGCCACAGTGACCTGGGCTGCGCAGAGTTAGAGGGGTTACGACCAGCCCTCGACCTCAACCTTGCATTTCCATGCCAAAAGCCCAATTACTAGCAGCTAAAATATCGATGCTGACAGCGTGGATAAAGTCATCCCAACCCTGCAAATGGCTGCACCACATGCACCTTCCCAACAACTGCTAACTAGCTTTGTTAATTGACGCTTGCCATCCAGGATGCTGCCAATTAATCACAGCAGGTCCTGTGCACAGGCTGAGCGACCACAGACCACCCCGACCATTGGAAGGAGAGGGCCATCCACAGGACAACCGTGGAAAGAGGAGACTGAGGTCCCGCTGCTGGAGATGCTCAGGCTACACCAGGTTAGAGGCAGAGCAGGCACTTGGTCCTGGCCTGGGAAGAGGGACGCGTCCCCAGCCCTCCCTCCCACTGCCACAGCGGCAGCATAACAGAGGCTGACAACATGCGGCTGGCATGGGGGGTGACCTCCTGCAGGTCTGTCAGCACCCTTTGGGGGGGTTGGCATTGGGGAACGCACGCTGCAAGAAACCCAGCTCCACGCTGCAGCAGCACAGAGACACCAGGGACCCACGGGAAGGGACACGGGGGGACACTCC
>NW_009693563.1:973-1214 GCF_000703405.1 Apaloderma vittatum
CTCCCAGGCATGCAGAGATGTCAAAGATGATGGTGACTTTAGAGCAGGCATTGTTAGTTCCATTAGTGCACGCTCGTTAGGAAAGCGAGTGGGTTAGGTCAACAGAGAAGTTGGGAGTGGGATTTCCCTGCGCTCCTCTCCTTGCTCTGCACGGGGCTGCCCCTGCCTAGAGAAGACACCTGCAAAGGGCTGGAAAACTAAAACCAGGACAAAACACCCAAATGCTGCAGGGACGCCACTG
>NW_009693564.1:0-211 GCF_000703405.1 Apaloderma vittatum
TGACACTGTCACCAGGGACGGGTTGTTGGTACCAGGCTGTGACTAGGAACAGGGACATGACTGCGGTGTGGCACCGGTGACACTGGCAGCACTGGTTCAGCTCAGGCTCGCAGGGCAGGACTGCAGGGTGCTGGTTTGGAGCTGAGGCGATGTTCAGGCGAGGGGGGATGACAAATTTCAGCAGCACCCCTTTCCCTTGCGCAACACCAGC
>NW_009693565.1:0-1072 GCF_000703405.1 Apaloderma vittatum
CCACTGCCCCTTGTCCTGTCACCACACACCCCTATGAACAGTCCCTCCTCAGCTTTCCTGTAGCCCTGCAGGTACTGGGAGGCTGCTATAAGGTCTCCCCAGAGCCTTCTATTCTCCAGGCTGAACGGCCTCAACAGTCCTCATAGGGGAGGACTGATCATTTTTGTGGCCTCCTCTGGACCCTCTCCAACAAGTCCACGTCCTTCTTGTGTTGAGGGCTCACAGCTGGATGCAGCACTCCAGGTGAGGTCTCACCAGAGCAGAGCACAGGGGCAGAATCACCTCTCTCGATCTACTGATGCAGATCTTGCTTCTGATGCAGCCCGGGATGCGACTGGCCTTCTGAGCTGCAAGCGTACATTGGTGGCTCGTGTCCATCTTTTCATCCACCAACACCCCCAAGTCCCTGTCTGTGGGGCGGCTCTCCAGCCTGTTTGATCATCAGGATTGCTCCGACCCTGGTGCAGGACCTTGCTCTTGGCCTTGCTGAACCTCATGAGAGCCCATTGCTCCAGCTGGTCCAGGTACCTCTGGATGACATCCCATCGCTCTGGTATATCGACTGCATCACTCAGCTTGTTGTCACTTGCAAACTTCTTCCATGGTGGTTCATTTGATAAAGGCAATCCCAGTCTAAAGTACTGCAACATTCAAAGTATGAACAAACAAGTAGGACAGATACTGTCTGTCAAATTAAATTAATTGCTTCTTTAGAATATAACTGTACAGTGCAAACAAAAACTTAGTAGATAAACAGTTGCAATATACTCATGCGAATAACAAGAATCCTGAGTATCTTAGTAAAGTTATCCAAATGTGTAAGTATTACTCAATAAACGAAGGAAAGATTTCAGGTGGCTCTTAATGACACAAGTTACAGGCACAGCATTATTGGGAAACACTGTCGTCATAGAATCGCAGAACCATAGAAACATAGAATAGCCTAGGCTGGAAGGGACCTTAGAGATCATTTAATCCAACCTCCCTGTCATGGGCAGGGACTCCTCTCAACTAGATCAGGCAACACATGGGAACCGAAGTGGGATCGAACCCGTGACCTTGGTGTTAGCAG
>NW_009693566.1:0-367 GCF_000703405.1 Apaloderma vittatum
GGACTTGTGTCAGAGTTTGGAGCCTTTGGGAAGGGCTGGCTGCAGCAAACTCTGTGCTTGTGAGCAGAAGAAGTTTGAAAATCGCTGCCGTGGTCTGCTCTGAGGGTTGGTTGGGTGTGTGGGTGCGAGCTGTTGACGTACCTGGTGGAGCATTTCCCCGGGGACAGGGTACTGCTCTGCTCTCCTCTCCGGGCTGGGTCGGCTTCAGAGGGTACAAAGCCATGAGTTGGGCACGCACGGGGAGCGTGGAACTGCCTTCCAATAAATCACAATTTCTGTGTGTGCCTTTCTCTTATATTGATTTAGCTCAAGGGAGCTTTGCTGGGTTTGGTTTTGGTTTTTTTTTTTCAAAGGAAAATGAGAAGGA
>NW_009693566.1:377-24797 GCF_000703405.1 Apaloderma vittatum
AGGAATGAAGTGTCTGAAGACAAATCACTGCTAGAAAGCAATTAAAGGCCAACACGAGCAAAGGGCTTAATGTTGAGCTCCATCTTCCGATAACTAATTATCTTTCAAAAACTGTCCCAACACTACTTTTAGAAAGAGGACTTAGGCTCCTAAGCCCTTTGGTTACGCTTCTTTGTTCAGTTTCAGATTTCGTTTCCAGGTGCTCTGTGTGCTCTCTGCTACAGCAGTTGGCAGATAAGCTTGCTCAAACAAGTATTTTCACCTCTTACTTCGACTATAAACATTTATGGAACAGGAACAAGCACAAACAGAGCAGCACCGCTCGCTGCTTTAGTGACGGCCTCGAAAAGCGTGTCTTAGCTTCTCAAGGAAGGCTTGTAGTGCAGCTACTCTTGGTGGCCAAAGCTTTCGGTAACAGATTTATTGATATGTTAACGTGTTCAGGCAGTTTTGCTAGTTTTAAGCATGAAGTAAATGTATCATTGCGTACTGCGTGCAGTACTGTTACACCCAAGCATGGTGCCCTTTGCGGTGCTGTGCCTGGTGTACACTACGCTCAGGTGGTGTACTCTGGTTATAATATTGCCAAGGTTTTTCGAAACTAGATTTACAGGAAGTAATATAAGGGCAGTCCAGGGAAGGTATTTTAATTAGTAAACATTTATTTGCAGCATAAATGATGAAAATATCTAAATGTGTTTTAACCAAGCATAAATAATAATTTAAAAACATATCTTTACCCTTGCTCGAGTAGTTCAAATGTGATTCATGCCAGTTGATCTGAAACATGGAAGTTTAGATTGGCAGAGGAGTGTGCTTTCTGTCCAAGTCTGTGAAGGAAGATGTCAGGCATGTGCCACAAGGCTCTCCAGAAACTTCTTTTTTCGTGTAATTATTGTATGTTTATACCTCAACATAAAATATAGCATAAAAAAGAATCAAAGGAGACTAATGAGACATAAGCAGTGTTACTTAAGCAAATAGACAACCTACTTAATAAACTTACACCTGTTCTGTTTCTCTGGAATGATCCAGAGCTGTTTAGAGTCGGAACAACCTTCCACCTGTTTGGTTTTTAAAAGTGATACTCAATAACTGTGTGAAATAGAACATGTGACCCAGCGACCAGCAGATTGGGCTTGGTGACCAAGAGCCTTATACCTTATTGTTGGCATCCTCTGTTACCAGGACTGTATACAGTGAACTGACTTTATGAGAGATAACAGACACCTTGAAATGATCTGCTGTGCAAATCTGCCGTTCCGTAAGAAAATGCAGGTAGAGACTTCTTTGTGAAATGTATCCACACAAGCTGGGATTTCTCACGCTGCTGTACACCTGGAGAAGGGAGAACGAGGTGAAAGGCAGTTCCTGGCCTGTGCACGCAAAGTCATGGTGTGCAGCTTTGCAGTTCAGATCAAGAACTTGACAAAATGTGGAGGGGTATTAATGTTTGCTTTCACATAGCTGATGAACTTGGAATCTTTTCCCATATTTTGTCAAAGAACATCTAGATATTTTTGGAAGCTGAGTGACATACTGCTATCAGCTTTAAAACTGTTTAGAGCGAAAGGAAACATGCTGTTCCAGTTTAAACAGTTTGTTTTGGAGTTTAAACTAACTACAATGCTTTTCTGTTAAAAGCAGGTTGGAATTAAAACAAAACAGTTCAGAATTAGCTCATGAAAATGCCTTGAAATATATCAACTCTTAACAGGTTTATTTTGGATTTTTTTGGCTTAGGGGAAGCATTAAGGTTTCAACTCTTCACCCTGACGTAGGGTGGGGAATTTTGCTGGAAATGCCAACCAGTTGGGTTTTTTGGTGTTTGTGCAGAGGCAAAACAATTTCCTGTTTAACCCATTTTAGAAATAAGAAATTAAAGGAAGCGCTGTAGGTCGCATTAGAAATCTAGAAAAGCTTCTGGCTTCCAGCGACTGCTCTACCTGTTGAACATGGAATCAGCCAATCGCTAATATTATTTTATATACAAAAGAGGAACAACCAGAATATTATTTTTTCGAAATGCAGTGCGAACAGTCTCTTAACCTGAACACTTAGAAACATGCTATCTACTTCAGCTGAGAATTTGAAGCTAATTGTTAGTATCTCCTATCAATGTTCCCATGGTAAATGCCTTTTGGGAGGAGATAAATGTTATAGCACATACCCACACAAGGCAGTCCTTAGGTGTGTTATTTACTATTGCTCGTAATTACCTCCTGTTTATTGTGTCATATATTTACTACGTGATAGTAAGTGCACTAAATGGCTGTGACAATTGATGTGACCCACAGTGTCCGTACTTGAGAAGTAGATACTGGTGAATTAGCACTTGTTGCTTGTGTCCTCCACCGTAATAAAACGTCATCGGTTCCTCTGAGAGGAGAACAAAGGGATCTCCTGAGAGTTTGCTGCGAAAGTGTTTTGGCCTAACGACTCAGTACACAAGCTTAGAAAACCAGATTGTGTTCCAGCGTAAAGTCAAGTTGTCTTTCTGCAGCTCAGACACTCCAGGTAAGCAATGGCACTGCGGCTGGTGTGAGGGTCAAACAGTAAGTGCTGCAGTCCTGTTGGGATGCTGGCTTGGATAAACATCTTGACCTACAGACAGACTAAGCACTTGGGCTTAAGGAGCAGCTTGTGGTTTTGGTGCTGTTTGTTTGGGGTTTTTTAACAGCATAAATAGGAACCCTGTTCCACGTGGAGTGCTGGCTCCTTCTTCACCCAGAGGCTCTTGAGTAATCTGGCAGGAAGTTGCAGCAATTCTCAAAAGTAAACAATATCTCAGACTTGTTCTTGAGATTATCTCATGCCAGCACTCCTTTAAGCTTTAGGTTTGTGGATATTCCTTCACCGTGAGTCATTCTGTGAAATTTTGGTACTAAAAGTCATGCTTCTCTCTGGAAATGCAACTTCCTGCTCTAGTGGCTCAAAGTGCCACAAGTCTCCCCTCTGCATGATTTCCTTTTTTGCTTCATCATGTAGCATGCTTAAATTTTTTGTAGTTCAGGATGACTAAGGATAGCTCTAGTAAAGAAGAAATGTTTCTTCCAAGGAAGATGTCCTCAATGCAGGGCAGTGGGGGCAGCTGATAAAATAGTCACCACCACTGTCTCACCAGCACGGTGAAGTCCATTCTGGAATTCACAGTTGCAATTCTGACATTCTAGGAAGAAGGATTTTTAGGCAAAAAAAAAAAAAAAAAAAAAAAAAATGCCCACAGGGAGGAGAGTTGGGATTTTTGTGGTTTTGTTGGGTTTTTTTCCAAAAAAACAGTTGCACTGCAGCTTTGTGGGACACAAAAGCCTGCTTATCCCTCTCTTCCATGTGTTTCCTGGGGATGGGACAGTAAAAGTTGAGGATGCTGTGGGATGGAGCAGATGGGGAGGCGTGGTCCCACCTTGCTTCAATGGGGGATTAAAGCCCCAAAGGGAGACTTTTTCTCTGTAGCAGAACTCAAGTCATACTTGTTCTTCAGCTTTTGGCACAACTGTCCCTCCCTGGTCACGGCTCTGACTGTTTTAGCTGAAGTGACGTAATTGGTAGATGTGGTGTCTGGGATTTAGGCAAATTGTAGTTTGCCTCCTGAAAAGAAACAGTATCTGAAATGAAATCTGAGTCGTGTGAGGAGCTCCTTAAACGGAGCTTATTTACTTGCCGCAGTTAAGAATATAAAGCATTTTATGATGGGCCTACCAACCTAGTAGGCAAATTGCTGTGCTGCTGGAGATACAGTCCTTTCCTTTCTACACATGTAAATTTGTACTGCATTAGAATGAAAAGACTATTACTGCTTAAAATTTAATTTTTGAAAAAGAAATCCTTTGAGAAACCTATTAAATGGGGCCTTTGATTTTTTTATTTTTTTTTTGCCAGTAAGCTAATGCTCCATTTGTCTCCTGACGCTGCCACGACTATGACGGGGCCGCTACCAAGTCGCGTGTCGTTGGGCTGAGCTGAAGGAGCATGTAGCAGCGAGCAGCCCCAGATCTTCCTGGGAACGTGTTCAGGCTTTTGTACAACCAGCAGCCTTGATTCCTTGCTGGGCCTGTGCTGGCACCTTGTCCCCGTGCTAATCTCACGGTAGCGTGCGAGGTGAAAGTTAATGTGATAAAACTTAGATCATTTAGAGTGATGTCACATGCTGGTGTCCTAAAGCTTTGAACTAGAGCGGAATAAGAATTGAAGGAGGAGGAGAAGAGAAACTATTTCATGGGAATTGTTTCAAATGTCAGAGTCATTTGGTTTCAGACTTAATGTCTTTTTTCTTTCTGAAGCTTTCTGAGAATACTTTTGTGCAATTAAAAAAAAATAATGTAATTTTTTGTTTTGCTCTCTCTCTCTTCCCCCCCCATTTGAATGACTTGCATTCTAGACTCTCCTCAATCTCTTCCACGTGCAGATTTTTTCCTTAATGTCCCTATAGTATGTACATTTAGAAAAATAAATGGTAAAAAAATCTCCATCTTCTGCGTATCATCTTTTTATTCCAGTAAAGGGAGGTGAGAGCAGGCAAAGCGGAACAAAAAGCAGTAAAAAAACGTTGTGCTTTTATGTTTTGTCTCCTTTGAAAAAGCGAGGTGTATCTTCTGAGGGAAATAGCTGACTACTGGAAGATCTATGATATGGAGGATTGTGGCCAGTAATAATCTTCATAGGCAGCAATGCTACTCTGTGTGCCTCTTTTTTTTCCTTTTTGCCCTGATACAAAGTTGCTGCCTCTTGCTTTTATGCTGGTGACCAGCAAAGTTCTGGCTCATCTGGGTATTTGAAGCATCCTTGGTGTAAGCGTGTTGCTGCTGGGTCGCTGCGGTCTCACGGTGCTTCGGTAGGGTTGGCACTGCTCTCTTTGTAGCGCGTTCAGTTGCAGGGTGTTTGTACGTGGTTAAACACTATTCTTTGAGAAATAGGGGATTTCTGGGTATTTAAAATCAAGTTTCAAGCTTTATGAGTACATCACTTAGTTGATATCAAAGAGAAGCTGTGTGTTTGGGGTAAGTCAATGTGCCAATGCCTTTGCTCTGACTTCCTCGATTAACATATTCCTTTTCTATAGTCACCTGATCCAATCTTTTTTTTTTATCTCTGAATTTTCTGGCTTCACAACACCGACAGCCAACCTCTGCTTTAAGAAGAAGGGAAGAGAAGAGAGAATAGCTGAGAGAGCGGTGGGAGGCGTGGGAGCAGACGTTTCCCACTGATGCTACCTGTAGCAGTGCTTTGCGAGCTCTTTTTCTCTGTGAAACTACAGACTGTGGATTCCGCTCTTCTTCTGAATCAAAAAAGACTGAATAAGTAGGTCTGTGGACTGAGAGATGAGCACAGTTTGTACAAATTAACTCCGAGAGCACAGCTAGAGTGTAAGGCTCGTCTGCGTTAGGTGGGCTTAGGTCAGTTCTGTGAGTGATAAACCGGGTTTAATCTCGACGTTAAAGCTCATTAGCACCCCGAGTCCGTCCTTGCCCTCCAGCCTGCTGCTGCGTTTGACTTGGCGCTCCCCTAATGAGTGTCCCTGCCGCTGGAGAGGTGACCAGCCTCGGGCACCGGGGCTGGCACTTTGCCTTTGTGTCCTGCCCCACCAAACTCCCGCGCCACTGTCATGTTAAAGACAACCCTGACCAGACACTGAAATCTCATTATCACTGCAGTCAATTTGTCGGTTCCAGCTCCTGCTAGGCAGGCAGAGTGGCAGAGCAGCACTGATGACAATTTTTTTTTTGACAATTCCTTTTACTGTTGCTCTACAGCAGCTAAAAATGGAGGAGTCAGAGTGGGAAGGGGAGAAAGTAAAGCAGGGACTGTCTCATTTGCAGTTGTTTCAGCCATTCCAGCCTCTTCTTAATCGAATGTGCTGATTATGATCCTTGAATTAACCCAATTCCTTTTGCATGGAAGGAGATGGAATAGCTCAAATTAAGGATATTCCCCCCACGCCCATCATCACACTGGGCTGAAACAGGGCAACCCTCTCCTTTATTTGTACATGCACAAGACTGCAAGAAAGGCCTTTGATGATGCTGTTTTGTAAAACACCTGTCGTTAAGCCCCTGCCTTCATTTTTGGATGTCTGGTCTGCAGTTCTCAAGTGCATTGTGTGGTTGGTACCATTTGTACCGTGAAACTTCAGCTGGAGCAAAAACTGTGACAGGTTACTCCATGACCATAAAATAAGCTCATAGAGGCTGTGAAGTTGCGTCGGGTCTGTTTGATACATTAGAATAAGCCACTAAGGATACTTTTGCTACTGGAAAAGCAAGTTCAGTGTCCTGCATGGTGACTTTCACTCATGTGGGTAATTGTTGCACTGAGCTTTGTAAAACAGAAAAATACTATTTCTGGTTACTAACTGTGTGGTGCACGCAGCACTCCCCATGTTCTCCCAACCCCACCTTTTCCCAAGCAGTGCTGCGGTGCAGAATGCTCTTATCTCTTGCCTTTAAGAGGGATGGCGGGGGCAGGTTGTTCACATAATCAGGTGAAGGAATCGAGCTGTGCAGCACCCGCTGTGGGTTAATGACCCGTGTTACTCCTTCTGTGCATAAAGGTGAAATTGTTCCTTCAGAAACGTCAATGGACGGTCTTGCTCTGAAAAGGCCATTTGAAATGGGCAGCCTTTCGGAGGCCTGGAGCAGAGCCCTTGTTTGCAATGTGCTGTAAAATGTTTTTCAGAGTTTGCCCCAGAGAGTTAACCAGCAGGGACTGAGCAGAGGACAGCAGCTGGATGTGGGAGGTGGGACAGAGAGGCTGAGCTGAAGCCTGTGCTGTTGCTGATTGAGCCCTGATAGTTTTTGCTGTTGTGGTTCAGAGCCATTCTTGTTCTTGGGAGGATGCATTGTGGTAGAGAGAAAAAACATCCTTTTTTTTTTTCCGCCAGACTGTGCAAGGGAAACTCACTGATGGGGTATTTATCAGATCTAGGAGCAGAAGAAGAGCAGAAAGATTCTCCTCTGCATTTAAGTTCTCACTAACAATTTATTCTACAAGAAATACCATTTCTATGTTTATTTACTGCAGGCAAGCGTTGTTACTTTCAGTTATTCACTTCCCTATCTTTTGCTTTCCATGTGTACACTCCCAGTCAGCTTTCTAATTTGATTTTTAATCTTAAATAATGTGCCAGCTAGTGATAAGTGACACACAATCCGCGATATGTCGTATATTAACCTTGGGTAGAGTATGAATTACATCAATGGTTTTCACCTTCCAAGCAGATAAAGAATGAATTTGTGTTTCCCAATTCTTTTTGCGCTATAGAAACAGAGAGGAATATGGATTAGTTTGTCCATTCAATGGAGATAACTGCTTGAGACTACAAAAGATATTGTTAGTCTTCCCTAGGGTTTGGAAGTTTTCTGTTACCGGCTGTTGGGGGAGCATTACTGCAGCATCAGCTGATGCTGGGTAAACCTGGTGTAAGGCACTTTTGTTGTAAGCTTCCGTAGTGGCATAGGAGCTGGTTTAAACTTAAACCCAAGACCAGAACCCTGAGTGGTCTTTCTCGGCAGGCTCTGTTAACATCATCCTTAGGCATTGGAAAAGGGGTAGACAGGAATTTCTTTGTTGTGTTTTTCAGCCTAGCTTTAGGCTTCCTGTTCGTCACCCTTTTCTTTGAAAGCTGTACGGGATGATGTGCAAGAAAAACCCCTTTTCATTTCCCTTAGAGGCATTATCAGTTTTAAGGATGCTGTTTTCAATAGCAATGTTCTTTTCCAGAGAGGAAAGTGTAATAGAAAGCACTAAGTATCAGAGTAGCTTTGAAGTTGCTCAGAGCTTCTGCTGTTGAATACCTTCCCTTAAATGAAGATCATGTCTTTAAAACTGCCCCTCTAAATGTAAGTCCTGCTGCACAGATGGCCTTTAATATGATGTTTGTGTTTTTCTAAAGACTGTGACTGTAGTGATGGGTATGATTGAAAGCTGCTGCAAGGGACAACGTTGATCATATTCTTAACTAATCAACAGAAAGCCCAACTAATTTGTAAGTTTTAGACTCCAGGGGACCCCTAGTCTGCTGTGAAGTTGTAGGGAGCATCTCTAATCTCTCTTCCTGTGGATGTTGGCATTACATTTAAGTATTATTGCAGGATTAAGGAAATCGTGTGCCACGGGAGTTTGGTACAATGGGCTGGTGTTTCTGCAATGCTGTATCTCCCCAGCGGAGCCTCACCCTGATCCATGATACTGCACCCGAGGAAATGCTGCTGCTTACAGGCAGATGCCACAGAGCTCGTGGCAGAGGGAGTCGAGGTGAGGAAGGGGTCACAGGTTACTGCTCTTCAGACTCGCTTGTGGGGAAGCGAGCTGACAGCAGTATTAGCTGGGGTGGACATGCTGGCTCTTACCATTTCCCAGGGATGAATTTCACAGAGAAAGTGGTGTTTCCCAACACGCCCTGCTCAGTATTTCCCCTGGTGAGCTGCCTGTTGATGGGTCACCCTGGCGCTGGGTCACTGAGCTGCCTGCAGCGTGTTTTGGGGGACTTTCACTGGAGGGCACCCTGAGGCAGAGCTGTGGTGCTCGGAGGAAGGTGAGCGGCTCTCGGGCCAGCACAGAGCCATGAGCCGAGGAAGCCGTGTGCTATCCAACATCAGCATGTTAGACCTTTTCCAGCAGCAAGTCCAAAAAAACCCTCAAACCCAAACAGCCCAAGGTGGGTATATTCATCTTCAGTCAGAGTGGGACACAAGAAGCATTTAAACCTGCTCTGCTTACCAGGACAGCATATGGAAAGGCAAAGCCAGGTTAAAGCAGGAGACTTAAAGGTAGGAGTCACAGAGCTGGTGTGTCCCTCCAGCCGTTGCTTCTTGTGTTTGTTCACAAGGGTGGAGTTCCATAACGTTACTGCAGAGTTGGAGGGTGTTTAGCAATATTTAACAGCGCTGTCTTGGTCATGATAGATTGTGTTAAGACTTCATGTTGTATTTCGAACTCGATAGGAGTTGTTTAGGATGGGAGTGAATGTTGGAATATATGCTGTCAGTGTGGTGATTTATAAAGTAGAACTGCCAGCTCCACGAAAACAGCTCCAGCTTGGTAAGAAATGTGGTAAGAAATGCAGCTTTCGGATTCCTAGATTTAAAAGTAACAATTCATAGCAGGCTCTTCATCCACTGTGGTCTGATCTTAGAGAGAGCAAGTAATTTGCATGGAATTACACAACTCAGACGTTTTAGGTACTCTGTCTTCTAACAGGAGCACCTCTCATTGTGTTCAAGGATGTAAAGAGTCTGCACTTGGAAAACAGCACTTTGGTGAAAAGGAAACTATTCACAGAAACAGATCTGTTCCAGGATGAAATTGGACCTGGAACATTCCCAAGATAGCCAGTGGTCAGTTCTGTCACCTTGGACATAGATTTCTTCTTCAGCCCACGGCCCCATTTCCCATGTGCCACAGGAGCAGTGGGCTCTTGTTGGTCATCGCCTGGCTACTGCTTCTTGTCCTTCTCCACAATTTTGGAAGAGTTCCACTTTTGTTCTCAGGGATAACTCAACCAAATCTAAAAATCTTCTGTGTTTGGTTTGTTTTTTTTTTGAGGACGGAATGTTTTTTATTTCTGGCCAGCTGTATTTATGCACTCAGAAATGCAAGTCTTTTCCCTTGTTTAAATAAGAGTTAATGAAAACCTTTAAATGGCTTGGCAGCCACACAGTCTGTATCTTGGATACAATAGCCAGCTTGTGTTCTGTCTGAAGTTAATGGACATCTGGGGCAGTTTCTAGGTGACAGGAAGCCATTTCTAGACATTTTGGCCTTACAGGAAGGATTTAAGTTGAGTGCTGCTTTCCCCCCAGCCAATAACTTTTCTCTTAAACGGAATCTTTGTTTTATTCTATGCCCAGTTATTGCTATTCTTCCTCAGTTTTCCTTTTTCCAGGATTTTTTCTAGCAAGCAAAAGGAGCACAATTGCAAACATGCTCAAGACATTGCTAAACCACATGTAATTAAGAGAGGAAATTAGTATTTTGTGGAATAAATGGTAGTAGATAAGTTCCTGCTTTGGAACTAAAACTCCAAACTTGTAGAGGGCATCTCCTGCCCCAGGCAGGGTAGCTGCTAGAAGAGCTTTTCATGGTAGAGATGCTGAAATGTTCTGATGATGAGCCAAAAAAGGGTGCTCTCTAAACATCACCTTCCTCGCTGGTGCCAGAGACCTGCTTGCTGGAGGAGAAACGCAGAAGCAGTTTGAATATGAGGCTGGAGTTTGGTTTGGTTTTGATCTTGTGTTTGAACTGCAGTGTAATTGCCCCTGTGTTGTTGGTTTGTGGCTGGAGTTCTCTCTAGGGCTGGACGAACCTGTCCTGGTCAATGGGGACGTTTTCATGGCCAGGGCCAGGCTGGGTCCCAGCGTGGCTCCCGAGGAGCCGCTGCTCTGCTGGAAAAGCCCTGACTCTGCGACGTGAAAGGGCGCGGTTTGGATGCGCAGCTGATGGATTTGCGCCACCCTTCACCGCTGCCAGGGCTTTAATTTGTGCCAAAGCTGAAGTACCGAGTGACAACCTTGTCACGGTTCGGCCAAACCATCCTGCCACCTGCCAAGGCTCTGTAGTGTCATTTTGCGCATGTGGGGACTGACGCAGTGATGCACGGCCCTTCTGACAGAGCTTCACCGAGATCAGAAGAGTGTGGGCAGGCTGTGGCTCTTCAGTTCTCCTAAAATCAGCCGTTGCTTTCAACATTCGGCCTCTTTTGTCTTGGTAAACAAAAGCAGGGGTGGAAATACTTTTGAAGAATTAATGTTCAGGCTAGTCAATCATTCTTTTATGAGGGATGGGGAGAAATGGCTCAGCTTAACCGAAGCATACTTCTGCAGAGAGCTCATAGCCAAAAATAATTAGGTACAAGTAAATGATTCTACTGCAGAGATAAGGCATAACTGAACAACAGATATCTTAGTTTTATGATCTGCTTGTTAATGATAGTACAATAAAGTAATTTTACATTCCTGCAAGTATTAATCTACCATGTTGAAGATAACACATCAGATGGTGAAATGCAAGTTGTGAATTTCCAGTAGGTTTGATTTAAAACCAAGTTTCCCTTAACTGTACTGAAATTTCTATTTTAGTTTGACCCTTGTGTAACTGCGTGTTTGCATGTGGTGCATTCAGATCCTTAGGTATGAGTCACGTGTGTGAATCCTGATGTCCAAGGTCACAGATGGAGAGCATTGTTTGCAGTGTTTGCAAAAAAAAAAACCCCACCAAACCCATATTCCTACCTGCATGTGCAATACATTCCTTCTGCCTTTGTTTAGAATAGGGAAATAATTATATTTGAAGGCCTATGAGTAAGAAGGACAACATTTTAGTCATAGATGGAGGGGGTTTTCCTGGGTCAGCATATGGTTGATCTAAATCTGATAATTTTCTCCAGTGCTGGACATTCTTGCTAGATGAGTTCTCAAGTCAAGGGTTTTGCCTCAAGAGCTTTGTTTAGCAATTACGCTCCAAGCTGGGAATGCCTGAGAAGTGCCGTGGTATCAGCACCTGTAACTGAGCCTTAATAAAGACAGAAACACAAGGGGTTTGTCTGCTGCAAAATGTGTGTCCAGATCTGATCCAGGAGGGCAGAAGACTGTTTTTCTAGGGTTTGCCCAATATTTAAAACTGTACTTCAGAACTGCCCTTTTACTGTAACTCTTTTTCTATAGCAGATTAACGACAAGTAGTTGGGATAGATATTTTTGGAGAGCTTTTGCTAAGGCCATTTGCTAACTCCAGCAGAATTTGGATACAACCTCTTCAAGCAGATGTTCCAGTTGGCAGCGCTTCTGCCTTTCTATTAATAAATGTCTCACTTCTTTTCCAGGATTCAAACCTCTCAATACACACTGATAATCCAGACCTGACACCGTGTTTCCAGAATACCATCCTCGCCTGGATCCCCAGCATTTATCTATGGAGTGCATTACCCTTTTATCTCCTCTACCTAAAACACAACAGAAGAGGGTACATCGTGCTTTCCGTGTTGAGCAGGTTCAAGACGGTAAGACCTCTTTGCGGTGCTCCAGAGTAGTGTGCAGTTTTGAGTTTGTTAGTGTTAGTTCAGCGTCCAGACAAGGACTGTAGTAGGGTGTAAACAAATTTCCCTCTGATTTATGGGGAAGCTGAAGAACTTGCTTATAGGAAACGTTTCCCAGGGATCTAAGTGCAGTTTTCTGAGGAAGGATATCAAAACATAGCTCATCGGGGAGGAAATCCATCCTGTGAGCCCACCTTTCTGGGTAGAGAGAGTTGATTGCTCTGCAGAAGAGAGAGTTCACCACTTTGTTGAGCCAAAGCTGTGCTGCTTCACCCTTACTTAAGCTTTAAACAACCAAAAGCTGCAAAACAAGGACCTTAAGGTAGGTCTAGTGAGGATTTCATCTCACTGTGAAAGTAAGCACAAGAAAGTATTTTTTCAAGCCACTCTACCCACCCAGTAGCTATGTGGTTTCATCTGTGTTTTGTGCTTAAGAGATGGCTGATGCCAGCAGCACCTCTGGTTTATGCATGGTGAGCTCCAAGGTGAGCAGGTCACTTGCCGTAGGCCATGAGGGAACTGGGGTTATTCCTGGAGAAAAATCCTGGACTTCTACTTTAGGTCAGGACTTTAATCCGTATGCTGCCTGTGTTTCCAATCAAACCTGAACAGTATGGGGAAAATAAAACAGGTAAATACATCAGCCTGTCTCTTGGTTGAGTTTCCAAAACCCTCGGAAAGCAGTTGAGATGAGATCGTGGTTTGAGTGCACTTGGGCAGTTCCATCAACCTGAGCGCGGCTGATCAGCGCTGCTGCGTTTGCACAGCTCTGCCTTGCTGGGGGTCTGTGAATCACGATGGCTTTGCTGGTCCTCTCGCTGTCCCTGGAGATGAGTTTGCCAAATGCTGTTTGTGTTTGACTCTTTCCAGCTGTTCGGTGTCCTGCTGTGGTGCGTGAGCTGGGCAGATCTCTTCTACTCTTTCCACGAGCTCCTGCAGAACAGAACGCCTCCACCAGTCTATTTTGTAACGCCACTGATCGTTGGCATCACTGTGGTTCGTAGCCATTTCTGTTTATTGTGACCGATAAGAATAACTCTTTCTTACACAGATGAAGGAGGGAAACGGTTCCTTTGCATTCATTGCCTTATCCTGTACTGTTTTGCCTAAATTATTCATACTTGTATTACTAAAGCAAATTTTGCTTACCCAAAAGGCCACAGTTGGATAGCTCTCTCATGTAGATTCAGCTATGTAAATTAAAATTTTTATAATGGAGAGATTATTCTGCCTCCCACCTCATTCTCATCCGTTTCTCCAGGCTTGCAATCCAGATGTGGAGAAAGTTTGGATGTGATTTTACCTAAACAGGGAGATAGGATAGAGCATGGCTTGTGCATCGTTCAGTAGTGTATTGGACTTTGTAAAACTGTGTCTCTTATCTGGTGGTTGTTCCTCCATTAAACAGAAAGCAGATTTGCTTTGCCTAGGGTGACAAACAGTCTTGTATAAAAAATGAAACAGTAAGATTTGTCCATTAATTTTCTAATTCCTTGGTTAGATTTTATTTTACTTTTTTTTAAAATGTGGTTTTCTAGACAAGTTATGATTGTCCATCTGGACTGGAGGAATGATGGCTCTTATATTTGTTTAAAATGTTTGTGGCTAGTATTTAATTGTGCCTCGCCCTAGGTACAAAGTCTGCCTTAAAAATTGAATTCTGGGGACAAGGCTCTGAAAACAGTAAAACCAAATTATTTCTTGAAGTTATACACTGCTTTCCTTAGACAGAGGATGTTTTGCCATTGAATTCCGTGATTTTATGATGGAGTTTTATTTCAAGAAAGTCCTGTTGTCGATGATGACTGTGATCTCTGCCAACTAAGGGTTAATGAGGAGCGGGATTGTGTTCACATGTTCCTGTATTTACTTTTACAGCTGTTAGCTACATTGCTTATTCAGTATGAAAGGCTGCGAGGAGTTCAGTCCTCTGGAGTGCTCATTATCTTCTGGTTTTTGTCTGTGCTCTGTGCTGTGGGGCCTCTCCGGTCTAAGGTCATGACTACGACACAGCAGGTAACACGCTGCCCCTGTTAGCACCTGGAGAACAGGAACTGCAGCCTTAACATCTCGGGGAAAGGAATGAATCACTGAGTTTGGAGTCAGTCCTGAGCCCGAGTTTTGCCAGAGAGAAAGAGAAATTCGGTTCTGTTGCCTTGACTCAGACTGAAAGGAACTGGGATTTCTCGTGCAATGTCAAAAAGCAGAGTTTGCTTAGCCCGAGGCTGAGGGATGGGTGGTAATCGGAGATGACGCATTTTAATATGCAGTGCTCCTTTTTTGCTTAGGCAGCTTGGGCACATTATGCAGCACCACGGGCTTCCTTTTGTCAGCTCCTGGTGTGCTGAGGACAGCGTTTTTACTCCATCTGTGGCTGTAAATTGGAAACAGAAAATTGGAGGGAAAGAAACCTGGGCTGTTGTGATTTCTGTTTGAAAACATAGCAGGTTCTCCCGCAGTAAGGAAGTTGTTCTATTTTCCACAAGAAACAAATTTCCCTAAGAAGGGCAAAGCAGATTGCTTCAGTGATTAGATCATCAAAGGCTAGGAGTGAAAAAGAGTGCTTGAAAAACATTAAAGGTGATTGCTTCTCCTCAGTGAAATCAGTGTTGATACTGTTTGCTGATTTCTTTTTTTTAATGCTTATTTTTTTGGCGACTATTAGCAGCATTATCCTTTTAGCAAAGGTTTTGCTCTAGCAGGCTGTTGTAAATATTCCAGCAGAGACTGAATTAAACCTTAAATGACAGTCTGTGCAGAACTTCAGAAGAATAGCTGCAATCCTGGTGAGACCCTTCCAAACACCACTTAAAGTCAATTTTTTAACACTGTGGTAGTGGTGAGTAAATACAAATATTGAACTACCAATCTTTGAATCCTTAATGAACTTAAAATTATGGGTGCAGAGCCGTGGAATGGGTACAGATAACGTTTCTCCTGTTTCTGCAAATGTCGAATACAAAAATATTATATCTCTTGCACCTAGGGTTTAAACATTTTAGGTGAACAATGAGGGCATTCACAACCTCGTGAGGGTGTGAGAGAGTTGTATAAGGCACATGCCCTCACAGCAAGAAACTCTAAGTCAACTGCAGACTCTTATGAGCAGGAAAGGAAATAACTGTAGAGCAGATAGAACTGTGACTATGCAATCCAGTGCTTTTTTTGCAGCTGCTTCTGAAAGTAACACTGACTGCTTGTCTGTGACAAGATACTAAAGTAAATGGATGTTCTCTGATCTGGGTTGACAATCCCGATGCTTAAGACACGATCTTGCAAGAACCCCTGGAGGTAATTTAAAAGGATGTCGTGTAGCCCTGATTCCAGAGGGTGTCTGCACGCAGTGAAGATGTATAAGCACTTTGAACTTGACATAATTAAATGAAAAGCTTGGAGATAAGCTTGTTCTTAGGCACTCTACAGAATGCATGCGTACTTTTGTAAGATAATTCCTGCTAGCAACTGCTTTGCGGTATTCAAGTGTGGAGGAAGAAAGGAGTTGGCAAAAGAAGCTGTGAAAAAGTCAGAGAGGACATGCGTGTGTGTGAGTGTGTTGGGAGGGCTGGGAAGTACAATAAAAACAATCATTCACTGTGTTTCTTTTTCCCTCTAGGGCCATGCAAATGAAAGGTTCAGGTTTACCACATTTTGCATGTACTTTGCTTTGATAATCATTGAGTTGATCCTTTCATGTTTTAAAGAAAAGCCTCCATTTTTTTCCCCCGTTAATACAGATCCTGTAAGTATTTTTACTTTGCCTTGTTTCTGTTCTACAGCCTGTATCACGTTCTGAGAGTTACACTGAGAATACTTGTCACTGAAAACAGTTTTGGATTCTCCTTGAGATTGTAGCAGTTAGTGACCCCCTTACAAAACACTGGATATGGAGGGTAATATTGGGGTGTGAAGCCTTTTCCCATTATCTGTGCCATCAGTAACGACTGGAAGCTCTGAGGTGAGAGCTTTCCTACTTGCTGCTTCACAGCAGTTTGAATTTCATTTATGAACACTGAAGTGTAATATTAATTATTTCAAGTGTGTTTTTTGTGGAAATGGTGATCTACTTGCTTAACATTCATTTAGAGTTAGCTGAAGTCTATAAGGGTTTTCTTGATAAACGAGTTCTATATATGTTGAGAACAGATATGGAAAAACATTAATAACAGAAGATATTAGTGGTGTCACAGGTTAAATTTCTTCGATTCATAAAATGGTCTCTATAATTGGATTTATGTTTCAACCAAGCTGAGAGGGAGGCTGAGTTCATTTCTTAAAATGAACATTTCAGAAACTATAGAATGACATTTCACTTCATGTAAGTGTGATTTAAAGGCAATTGAAGCAATGATGCAATTTTTAAAGATAAAAAAACTTCTGCATGACATGGGAAATGAAAGAAATCAATTTGATGTCTTTTTAGGACATAGGTACATACATGTGATATACCAAAACCAACCAAAAATTGGCTGTCTTCTTATTAATGGTAAATGTCTTCTTTTATTTTCTCTTGTCGCCCCTATAAATTTACTGTAGAATCCATGTCCAGAGTCAGCTTCAGGCTTCCTGTCAAGATTAACGTTTTGGTGGTTTACAAGGTGAGCTTCTCTTTTCAAGCTCTTGGGCAGCTGACATCCCCAAGCTCTACTCGTGATGTGCGTTGTACCAGAGTTAGCAACACAGAGAGGTTTCCTCTGGAAGTAGTTGGTGTTGGATGCTCTTTCACCCGCAGCGGTGTCAGCACTTCTAGCATTTGCCTTTTTTAGAAAGAGCTTTCAGAAGGTTTGTAGCACCCAGCCCTCTTCCCTGAGGAGCAGCGGGGGCAGCTGTGCTGTGACGGGCAGGGCGTGGAGCCGGGTTGTTCTTACCACAGCCTGGAGCACAACCTGAACCGCCATGTCAGACTGTTCCCCGAGGTTAATTGTAGCAACCTTTCACCCAGCTGAGGATGCGTTTTGTGTTCTGTGGAGGTTCATGGGTGAATGGTTTTTTTGTAAGGACAGTTTCTGTGCAAGCAGGCAGGTAAACTGGCTTATCATCGCCACCAACTGATGCTGCTGGCAAGGCACGTGTGTTAAAGATGCAAATTTGAGATTGGCCTTACTACTACTCCGTGAACAAGAAGTGGAACAGCTGTTGAAGGTCATATTAGCACCCATTTTTTCACAGTAGTTGAGGGTGTTGAGATCTTCATTCTTCCACCCGTGTAACTTCATTGTCCTGGCAGCAGCCCTGTAAAGTTTATTTTAGTAAGAGAGTGAGATCTTTCTAAACTTCTAAAGGTTTCAATGTTCAACTTTCCCCTGGCAACTAAGGGTTGGTTATTCCTTGAAAGAGTTCCTCTTGCAGTTGAGGAACTGTAGTTTTTCAGAGATAAATTAAAAGAAAAATCACTTATATGAGCTTACTTTAGCATTTTGTTCACCTCTGAGAGTTATTCCAAACAGGCTTAGTTATGTTCATTTCTAAAGCTTCTCTGTTTTCATTTAACACCATAGTTTCATTCAAATGCTTCTGGTACTTGGTTTTTATTGTCCTTTTTTTCCGGAGTGATGTTTTCAATAAAATACATGTCATCAAAACTACGTAATGTCCTTTCCTTAATTGCAAACATCAATATCAGGAACAAAAGGAGACAGAGGTATAATTATCACCCTTTCTGTGGAGATGTGTCTTCTTGCTTTTGTTAGCTTAATAGTCCCAGATTTCCTAATAATGCTTTAAATACTGTTAGCCAAACTGAATTGGACTGATTTTCTCCATATGTGCAGCATGGCAATTCTTGGGTACAAAAGGCCCCTCGAAGATAAAGATTTGTGGTCACTGAATGAAGATGATACCTCAAAAATTATCGTGCAACGACTAAGTAAAGAGTGGGACAAAGAAAAAGCAGAGTGCAAACAGTAAGTATATGAACAAGTCTGCAGTCGGAGATGGATCTGAGTCGTTTCAACATTAATAAGTGGCTCATCCCTGAAAATGAGCCAACTGAAAGTGGCACTTGTCTCTTTAACTCATCTGTTCTTCATTCATATTCACAGTAAAATTTGCTTTTTTTATATATTCCTAGGCAGAGGAAAATGAAATACTCCTAATATTCCTAGGCAGAGACAAGCAGGAGCCTCTGGGGCTTGTGTACCACTGAAACACTTTTTAACTGGGTATAATCTACGTGCCATTTACCATGTGGAGAAGGGCTGAAGATGCAAAAGCAGAAGGAATCAAGTTGGTTAAATTGCAGAAAATTAACAGCTTTCCTGACCTTAGCTGGTAGATGTCTGACCCCATAAATGCATCCCTCCTAGGTCACGTTCGAGCACAGCTTCTAGGCACCATAAACCAAAAGGAATTCCTCATCATCCCCTGTGTGGGTTTTTTGGCCTCACGCTATTTTTAGCCTTGAGGCTCTTAGCAGTGAGCTGCTCTTCACCTCATAGCAGTAAAGATATGAAACTCAAAACGTGTAAGAGGCAGGATGTCCCAATTTAAGAGCCAAGACCATCCTTCTGTTGCCTAGAAATCAGCAAAATTCTCCTAGTTTCTAATGGGAGTGGGGTGAGAGTCAGAACTTGCATACAGTTACATCCATGCTGGAGAGGATATCCTTTTTATTGCATGTTCTGTCCTAATCTAATCTTAAAAAATTATCTATTGTGAAACTGTATTTCCTTCTTCCAGTGGTTAAATCTCCAAAATGTTTCCAAACAAATAGATGTAATAGTAGTGTGTTTCAAATGAGAAATGGCAATGAGGAGGAGGCCTGCGCTTCCATTTCCTTTCATTGTGGAGATTTCTTCTCCATGTGGAGGCTTTCCTCTGTTCTCTCCTCTGCATATCCTTGCCAAGTTGGAAAGACCCTGTTATGTGATAATATTAGGAGCGAGTTGTAAGGTTCTTGGCAAGGCTAAATGTGATCTGGAGAGTTCTACTTCACAGCTAAAATTTGAAAGGTTTCCAGCACTAACACCAGCAGCTTGTCCACTAGTGCTCTGTGTGTATGTACGTTGTGGTTTTACCAAGTGGGTTTGTGTTTTTTTGTTTGTTTTCTTCACGTTCCTGTTTTTATGGTGTGGAGTAATGTGCATTGTCTGAGTTCTGGTCTTTTACTGCATAGATGTAAATCTGACTCCCTCAGGCTTTTTTTATATAGAAAGAGCACAGCTATTGTGCAGAAGTGCCTGGGTCCAGGAAAACTTTTGCTAAGAAACCAGAAACCATGCCTGGAGTTTAGTCATGGGATTTGTTGCATTTTGAAATTATTCATACAAACTGGGGCCAGCTGGCAATGAATTTAACCATAAATTCTGGCTTGTATTTAGCTCAGGTAAAATTTGTGATGACTGTATTAATGGTTGTAAGGTGGGGGAAGGTGCAAAAACAAAGCGAATCACTGTACTCCAGATTGCTGGGTTTCATATAACTCTAAAAGCTTTGTGGCTCTGTTTTTTTTTCAATTATAAGTAGGTATTCTCAATTACTTCATATCAAATAGCGGTGGTAGTTGCTTGGGAGCTGTTGTACAGACTTTTTTAAACAAACCTCTTGTCATTAAATCTGCTCTGAGCAAGTTTTTATGACATTAAAAATGCTGTCTTAAGTGTACACATGTTGAAAGTGTCATGGAAAGTATTTGCAGTGTACCTAAGAGTAATTTATTTTTAAAAAACTTATTCAGTTGCAACTCTGGCATTACTGAAGCTTTAAAGGTATTTTATGGTAATGATTATCACATTTCTATTGTTTCTAAACCTACAAAACATTTTCTACATTTTTCTTCACAGCTGTCTTGTGAATTACTGTTAAGTAATTGCTAATAATTCACTTGCTACTAATGAGTTACAGGAGAGATCAGTGTGGATTTAAGTTGTTATGATAGAAGATAAAGCACGCCGAGAGTATTTTTTCCATTTGCTTTTGCTCTCTTTGCATGTGTTGCTGAAGTTGCTACTTGCTCACTTGACTGATAAGTGCAGTTGCTTCTGAGAAAGTTAGAGCTGTGCTGGATGGAGAAGAGAGGACTGGAATCCATTTGCCTCATTTTTAGTTAGCTTCTGGATTTCGAGATTATGCTTATGAAGACAAATTGAAGATGCAGGACCTTGTCATCACCATCGAGAAGGCTGTGTGTTTTCCTGTGAGATAACCAACATCTGTTATCTGCCCTGCTATAAATAATGGAAACCAGGCACATGATCTTTGCTTCGATAAAAAAAGTGGGTGTGAGCAGTCCCACACACTGCTGAAAACCTGACCTCACCTAATTTTCTCCCTTTGGGGTTTTTTGCTGCAAAAGAATTGTGATGTCCCTGTTAGCTCACTGTAATAAACATTTTTAACAGCACAAAGCTAGGGGCAAGTAATCTTGTTTTTTTCAAATCCTTCAATGAGTTTAACAGCCTTGGTGCCAGAAAAATAAGGCTTTGCTCATAAACTCTCCAGATTTTATCTGAAAGGACAAAGGCAACACTGTTTGGTCTGGTTTAGGTTCTCCCCCTGCCTTCAGACTTTATTGCAAAGAAATTGGGATTTGCACATGGTGTTGTTGGAAAGGATGTGAACAAGTTTCTACCTGTGGACTGTCAGCCGCAGTGAGCATTTTGGATGCTTATAAGCTCTTGGAATTATTTGACTCTGCAGCCAGCCAGCTCCAAAAATCTGCCCACTCCTTATGAAGAATCATAAATCCAACCTCAGTGGGTAGTACTTCCAAGTTATTTTTCAAATGTCTTCCTCTAACTCTCACTGCTTCTAGGGTGTCTCTTCCATCTGTCCCTTCTTATAAGGCTTACGTGCCCCAGACACTCATTTCCTTCCCTCTGCTTCACCTGGACTTAATCTTCCTGGCTGACAGTCAGGAAATTGTTCTCTGGGTCCCATAGCCCCCAAGAAAAAAGACCAATTCAGTATTTGCTGGTAGAAAAGCTGCCAGGCTGCTCTTTGAGAGTAATTCATGGAGGAAATAATTTCCTAGAGCACCCTCTCTTCATTTGTGTGCAGCTGCAGTCAAGGCACTTAAACCCCAGAGATGCCCAGAGAACCCACCTAGAGCCTGGAGAGCAGCACAGACCTGTTGGGGCCGTTTGTCATAGGTCACTCTCAAAGAGCTTTGCAGAAGAGGCCACTTTTGTTGTATTTTGCAGATGGAGAAAGAGAGAGACGCAAACTAAGACAGGGATACGACCAAACAGGCTTTAAATGCTTAAATTGTCATCTGAGTAAAATTAAATTGTCGTCTGAGGCACCTAAACTCAAAGTTTCTGTTGTGGAAGAACCGTGGACAGCTGTGGCCCACGTCTCAGAGATGGCTCGGCTTTGGAGGTGCTATGATTCCTACTCTTTCAAGTCTTCAGGAATGCAAAACTCTGTATTTTGAGAAGGCTGTGCCTGCTTCCTCTCTTAGCTTGGTGTGTGATTCAGTGCCTGTCTCCCTGGAGAGATTCACATTTCTCTGGAAGCAGCTGTGTGATCAGATAAGGCTAAAGGCTTAGTGCAGTTACTGACTGAATAATGAACACAGGCTCGGAAGGACTAGGTGAGGGTGCATTTTGTGGTATGTAAATAGCAAATGTTTAGAAGATTCCTCTGCAAGAAATTGGAAATTCACAGTCAATTTTGTCCTCTGCCAAAGGAAGCCATCCTTCATCTACTCCTTTGGGCTACGTTCTCATCCCATGGTGATTGATTCTTTGGCCTATGGAGTACACCTCATAAGCACTGCAGAAAAAGAAAGACAAGACTTGTTACGTGAGGGGCCTGTCCCTGAGCATATCTAGGTCTTGTTGAAAGTCTTGCTGTTGATCAGTAGCAGAACAAAGAAAGGAGCAGATTTTAGATGTTAGTTCAGAGCTGTACGCGTAGGGCAATGACGTTCTTGGTGTCAGTTGCCTCTAATTGCTTGTTTCATTCCCCTAGGAAAGAGGATGTGACATATATGAAGAAATCTAACCATGCACTGAATCATGTCGGCGATGGTCCAGAGGAAGCAGAAGTTCTGATTAGAGACAAAAAGCGCAACAGGAAGCCTTCCTTTCTCAAAGCTTTGTTGAGGACTTTCGGGCCGTACTTCTTAATCGGCTCCTTCTTCAAGCTGATACAAGACCTACTTGCTTTCATCAACCCGCAGCTGTTAAGGTTGGTTTACTGTGTGAGCACTTTCTATGTGCAGTCCCTGTGGAGGCTTGGGTTTGGCACGGAGTGTTTGTTTTTGAAATGCAGAGCTAGTTTCCCTCACAGTGCTGCATGTGTATGCTCCCTCACCTTCCCGCTGAAATGCCTTAAGACAGCCGTTCTTTGCTGTGCACTAAGCCGTAAATTGGGCAAGCTTCACTGAAATGCAAGATTCATAAATCGCCCATCACCAATAGACAGCTGGGAATTACAAATTGCCTGTTGCTCCATGCATCAGTCCAAAGTAATTTCTTCCTGTTTCTAAAGGTTTATTTGTGAAACCAAAACCAAAGCAAAGCACTGCTTGCTGGATCCAATAGTCTCTGTATGTCTGATACTCACGTGTGATGGTGATGGCCGCAGCTCTAGGTGACTTGATATACAAATGGAGCATGATGCTCAAGTGTGTGGTGCTTTGGCCATGCCACTGTCATCTGGAAAAGATTTTGGACCATTTAGATGAGGTCATTTGTTCTTAGTTGTGCACAGCCATGAGAATGTGAGGCACAGTTGCAGTAAGTTTCCATGTGAAAGAAAATCATGGTTCTATTAATAAAAAAAAAAAAGAAGGAAATATGAGATCTTAACAAAAGTGCTATGTCCTCAAACTCTGGTTGTTTGAGGAACACCTGTACCTCCCATCTTCAGAGGGACCAGTTGTTCAGCCTGATCCATAAAGGAATTTGCATGATCCCCAAATTATTTTTTTTTCTGTCAGTATTATTCGTAAAGTGAGATCTTCACCAGATAATCATTAACTAAAAAGAAAGTAACTGGAAATACCAGCATTTCTGTGAACCAATTACTTTTTATTTCCAAATCAATGGAAAGGCACATAGTCCTGTTAATGTGTGAGAGAGCAGTGGCCTTTGGATGGAAGCCACAGGTGGATCTTGGGAAGGAGGGGAGAGAGGGCCCTGCTCCTGTATGAGTGTCTCTTAAAAGAAGACCAGTGTGGAGCTGTGCTCTGAGGTCATGTTTTTGACATGCCCAAAAATTTGCTCTGGCCCAATATGATGACATCTAATAGCTTGCAGTCTCTCTTCTTCTATAGTTCCTAGTGAAGAGGAGGCAGCTGACTTCCTTCTATGAACGTATTAAGTATAATCTATTCGGGGAAGTTCTCAAATTTGCATAAATTCCTGGATATGTTGTCAGCGGTATCTTGAGACACATGATGGGAACTTTTTGTCAAGTCTAAATTTCTGTGGTCTTGGAAAATACACTGCCAGTGGTAAAAGAAATTGAAAAAAGCTACGGCTATCCAGCAGGTTGCACGTAAGATAGTTTTATGTTTCTAAAAAGATTGCTGAATCCCACTGGCGCTAAAAGGAAGAGGTTTTCCTGAAGCTGTCCTCTTACGAGCGTGAATGGCTGGTGCAGTGCAGAAGGAAGATCTCTCTAGATTGGAAGAAGGAGAATGTAGCAACCTCGTGCTTCTAATTCAAGGCTTTGGGGCTTGATTTGTAGTTTCCAGATATATTTTCCCCCTGCTAGTTGCTTGAACTGTGGAGGTAAATCTCTGTTCCTCCCATATTTAGACAATTCAATACCCTGGTGAGTAGTCTGAAATGACAGATGTGGTTTTTGAGAACACTGGACATTGCCATCTGCTGTTCTGCCTGTTTGCAGTACGACAGTGTGAAGGTCTCGCAGGGAGAGAGCAGCTGTCTGTGGTAAGAAATGGCTTATTCATAAAAGAGGATATAGCCATTTTACCCGAAAAGTAGGACTGAAGAACTCTGTGCATCCATCCAGGATGATGTCTTTTAACCCAGCTTTTTTGTGGGAAAACACCCCAGGCACAAGCGCTGGGGCTGCTTGGAAAGGATTTGGGGCAGAAGCTGGTTTCGCCTGCTTTACCCCACTGTCCTGCTGCTCCTACCATCCACTTGCCTCTGGGGGGCTGCCTGGCAGAGCTCAGACAGCGAGCCCGGTGTTTCAGTGCTGGATCTCGGAGGGAACGTGGAGTTTCTCATCATATTTAGTTTTGTACAGGCTCATTTGCAAATGGACTTTCTAACTGGCAAAACTAAGATTTTGCTGTTGTGTCTTTGCAGTGTTGCTTGAACTGAAATCGTAACTCAGCTTTGCATCCTGCAGAGCCGTTTACTTGTTGTGGTTAGAGAGAGGATGTGGCACAATGCCAGAGTTGAGAGAAGCTGTGTTATGTCCCATTAAACTTGCTGCATGTTTTTTTATTTTTGTTTCTTTTTCCTTTTCTTTCC
>NW_009693566.1:24828-54247 GCF_000703405.1 Apaloderma vittatum
TCTGAAAAACAGTGCATTAATCGGCTTCATTAAGAACAAAGATGCCCCAGCCTGGTGGGGATTTTCGATTGCAGCTTTGATGTTTGTCTGTGCTGTGCTGCAGACACTCGCAGTTCACCAGCATTTCCAGTACTGCTTTGTTACTGGGATGAGGCTGAGAACTGGGATCACTGGAGTCATATACCGCAAGGTAAGACTGGAAGCATTTCATGGGCTGGAACACCAGTGTGTAGCCAAGCAAGTGGCCTCAGCTCTCAAATACTCAGGGAAGAGCAGGCGTATTGAATAAGAATAGCCTCCCGGAATATAAAACATTGGGGGTTTGGTGAGTTTTTGTGAGTACCACTATCACACTTTACAGAAGTTTCTAGCAATCAGCAAATTAATGGGGGCGTACTGGTAGGTCACGGGACGTATCAAAGGCAAACATTGGTTCACTTTAAGTGTTTGGAAGAGAGATCCAGGAGAATAGTCTGTTTATGTTGTGAGTTGATTAGATGCAACTAGATTTTCTTCAGAATGCTACGTACTGCTTGGGATGGAGGTGCTCACAAGTAAACCATTTCATGAAGTCTTGTTCTTTGGAGACTAGGAACTGATGTAGGTGTGAATTATTTTCTCCTTGTTGGAGAAGCAAATTCTCTAGGAGTGTCTTGTTTTGCTAATAATTGAGGATTTCCTCTCTGTGTTCCTCCACACAAGACTGTGAATCCACTGAATGTCTCTGATTTCTCAGTCCTTAGTCATCACAAACTCAGCAAAGCGCTCATCTACTGTTGGAGAAATTGTCAACTTGATGTCAGTGGATGCCCAACGTTTCATGGACCTGATGATTTTCCTGAACATGCTGTGGTCTGCACCACTCCAGATATTTTTAGCTTTGTGTTTCCTCTGGCAGGTACAGACATTGTCACATTTTTTCAGAATTCATCTAAATGATGTGCAAGCTTGTAATTTGTTATTAATTTGACCCACCACTGTTTTTTTAGAAACTTACTTTTCTGCCTTGTAGTAAAATAGCTTTTACTGATGTACATGATCAATTAATCTCTCAATTATTTTGTTCAGCTGGTAGGCAAGATAAGGCATCTGAAGCAAAAGACAGCCTTTATGTTTCATCTGTCCCTACCATGCTTTGATAGGATCAGCTTTGGACTCAACACAGTGTTCGCTGTAGATGACATGAATAAGAACTTGAGGGAAATGGTTTAAAAAGCAGCCAAACAACAACAACAGAAGACCCTGGACATAGGAAATATAAGCCATGTGTAAACATTGTATCATGCCGTATAAAGTTCTGTGCAAGTCAACATGAAACAAATGTCACCTGGAATAACCATAAAAAAATTATGCTTTGCTACAGTGAAACTGCTTCTGGTTTATTCCACATTCATCCTGAGCACTGATTTTCATCCTTAAAATGTTTCTATGCAATTAATCTGTTTTATTGCATAAAACGGTAGCACCAACTTAGCCATATTGATTTAGACTTGAAAGCCATTAGGTCTCAGCAGCTTTTATGAGTTATTGCTCCACTGGTAAGCTGAACTCTGGTAACTAGCAGTTTCTACACTTTTACTCGCATTAAGGGTACTGGGTTAATTCAATAATTACAGTTCCCTAGGTCAGGGAGAAGTCAATGGAAAAATTCCTTCTCTGTGGCTTATTTGTTCTTTTTCTGTACTTGTATTAGTTCAAACTTACTTTCCCCTCCTGCTGGGAACCACCTAGCAGGTAAATCAGAAAGCTCTCTGCTATCACTGCTACGAACTTAATGATGGTTCAAGGTGGATGCTGTCCTATTTTGCTGTCTCCTCCTCATAGTTCTCTGGAACCAGAACACTTCCCTGGGAGGAGTTTGTCTGTACAAAACATCCATTTCTGTTTCTATAATCTATGGTTATTTTAATGGTCACTGTAGGGAACAGCAGCACTTGGGTACGACAACAACTTACTTTTTTTCTTTCCATCAAGGAATTAGGGGCCTCTGTGCTGGCAGGAGTTGCTGTGATGGTTTTACTTGTCCCATTTAATTCTGCAATAGCAATGAAAACCAGAGCATTCCAGGTAAGGCACGGGCAGAAAAAGTGAATTATCTGAAGTGGGAGCTGTGCTATGTCAGTGGTTGTCTTGACCATTGATGAGCTGCCATTTGCACCAATTTACTTACGAGTGAGATTGTACTGATATATTTAATGACTGTATTTACTCGGGTAGTTTTTCCATAGTGAATTGAAAGCTGTTTAAGGGAAAGGTGTGGGATTGAGTCAGTGACTCTGGAGAAGCTTTTGGGATTAGCGACAAGTTTCTTTGTCTCCATATCCCTTCACCTGGTAGCTGCTTCTAGGTGTGCCTAGAGAAAAGGTAAATAAATGCAGTTCTTTAAGCTGTGAATGTCTGTTTTCAGAGATGGGAACTGAAACCTGGAGCTTGTATCTTATTCTAGTAGTTGGTGTTGACTTTCCCTTCGAGTGAGCTGGGCTAAATTTGAATTATTATCTTAAAGTAAAAGGATCCTTTATTCCTTTCTTTGTAGTCTTAGTCGTCTCTAGGCAAGGAAGGCTGAAAAAAACAATAGAATAGTGCCCTCTGGCTTTGTGCTAGGAAAAAAATCTGAAGTGGCGTGTGCTATGTGACCTATCAGAGACTGTTTGGAAGATTTTAAAAAAAATAAAATCAAGTTCTTGATGTAACAAAGGTAAGGGTTGGAAAATGAATGCAAATTGTGACATTTAAGCACAGCCTTGGTAACAGAGTGGTATTACTACATGCCTTAAAGAGACAGCCAGACTTCCCAGTAAATCACTTGGATGCTGATGTGTTAGTATTAACATTCCTTTTCTCCCTTGCCCATTGTAAGATGCTCAGAGCTGCATAATTTGGGGTATGTGTGTGCGTTTGAGCGCAGTTTTTCATTTTATCTACACCACTGAGCAGGGTGGGGTTTTTGTGTGTTTCTTTTTTGTTTGGTTTGGGGTTTTTTTTACATAACTGAATGAAGCACTGTTTTCTAGTCCATAGGGAAAAAAAAAAAAAAAAGAACAAAATTAAACTAGAAGTAACCACAATTTTCAAGGGACGCCCTAAGAAATACAACTCTACATATCAGGAAAAAAAAAAATCTCAAAAAATCAAAGGAAGAAGTAGGGTAGTATTTTTGTGAAGTGCTTGAATCTTTCTTTAAGGTGGTTTTGAAAACGTGACCCCTAACGGTGAAGATGAGTGGAAAGCCGTTTTCTTTGATTTTCTTTGGAAGCATGGGCTCGCACAGGAAGCTTACTGATAACAGTCTGGTTCTCTTTAATTACCTTTTGCATCCTCTTTAGAATTAGCCTGAGGACCATCACAGCTGTGAGAAAACATGTTGAAAGCTCTTTTCTTGTCGTTCCTGTGACACGCTGTCTCCTATGTTTACTAATAACCTAGGTGGAACAAATGCGATATAAAGACTCCCGCATTAAATTAATGAATGAGATTCTGGGAGGCATAAAAGTGCTGAAGCTGTATGCCTGGGAACCATCGTTTTCAGAAAAAGTGTTGGAGATACGAAAGAATGAGCTGCGAGTTTTGAAAAAATCTGCTTATCTCAATTCTGTGTCCACCGTTGCATGGATCAGTGCACCATTCCTGGTAAATTGAATTTGCATGACTTTCTAAGCTGTACAAGTACATCCTTGACAGATAAGTGTGAGGCTTTCTGCTTGCTAAATGTACATAGGAATAAAATGTAAATACTTAAAAAAAAAATAATACTCACATGCTTTGAAGCAAAGTTCCCTCTTCTCCAGAGCCTTTTTGTTAATCGGTATTAAAGTATTTCTTGATAAAGCCTGCCAGTGGAAGCTGGGAATAGCTGTCTCGGGAGAATTTCCAACCACTTCAAAGTACTTCCCATAACAAATTGAAACTAGAATTTGAAACCTCAGAGATATTTGTGAATAGCAAAAATAGCAAAAGAAGAATTTAATTGAGTCAGTCAGGACAACATCTGTCTTAAGTTCTCGTTTTTACCTTTTGTGTTATGGTGTTCTGCTCGTTTCAGTGGGAGAGGTTGTTCAATTATCCTGCAACCTAAAAAAGAGATTAATCTAATGTAAAAAGTAAAGCCCAAATGATACATTGCCAATTCTGAAATGCTTTTTCCTCAGTTTTCTCCTTCCCTCTATTTTCCACTTCATTGCACCGTCATCCCTTTTGCAGAAAGGGTTTTGGTGAATAAAAACATTCAGATAAGCGCTGTGTCAAAAACATTCCTAGCCAACTGTTCTCGAGATCAAAGGCCCAACCTTAAGAAATATTCTTAACGGCCTCAAGATCCTGCCTCTTTCATGTTCCCTTAAAGTTAATGCACTTCCTTAAATGCAGGCTCCCAGTCCTGCTCACTGTTAGTTTACTGAGTAGGAGGGTCCCTCCAGAGTGGCTGGTCCCTGTCCTACAGTGAAGCAGCAAATAACTTGGATTTTACTCCCTTTCCCTAAAAGTCTTGTTTGCTTAGCCTGCAGTTTACGATGGGAAAATTGGGTTGAGTGGAGTTGGAAATGCAGCCAAATTGCAGCCAGATAACCACTTCTCATTTTTATTTACTCGGGTTCTATCGTCTTGAATCTCCCAGCTCAACTGAACGTGGCCGTTGGTAATCTGAAGGTGACTCTATTCCACGTGCCCTTTTTTCTGTCCATGTGTTCGTAATGACTTGTCATCCTTACAGCATGTTAAAAAGGTCAGAAGTGGAGAATTTGCCCAGTTTTGGTTTTGGTGCTTTTATCTCAAATATGCCTACGAGTCTTGACTGCTTTTTAAAATGTCGAAATATTGCATCTGACTCACAGTAAACTCGCTTTCTGACTTTCAGGTATCATTGACGACGTTTGCTGTGTATGTCTCGGTGGGTGAGAAGAATGTCCTGGATGCAGAAAAGGCTTTTGTCTCCCTTTCCTTGTTTAATATCTTAAAGTTTCCCCTCAGTATGCTTCCACAAGTCATTAGCAGCATTGTGCAGGTAAGGAGAATCTAGTGCACAAGTTGTTTTGAACAAAAAGAGCCGCGGATGTCCCTGGTTTCTGGAATGCAGAGATGCCTTGCATCTGCCTGTTAGCTGATTTTCTTTCTAATATCTTTTCTCTCCTGCTGCCCTGTGTTGGCAAGCCTGACATCTTCTGAGGAAGCTCATCTGTGTGAATTCTGCATCACTTGGATGAACTCAGCTTGGTCTGAGAAATTTCACAGTTAAATGCTTGAATTTCAGCATAAGGCTGATGGCAGAGAAAAAAAATGAGTCGCTGTTCAGGCTTAAGCCATTCTGCATGCTTTCTTTTTTAGTAGTAAGAACATTAAGTCCCCATTAAAAGAACGATAAAATAATGCTGCGCTTTTTTTCTTAGACAAGTGTTTCTCTAAAGAGAATTCAGCAGTTCCTGAGTCATGATGAACTTGATCCAAATTGTGTGGAAACGAAAGTGATTGCACCAGGTAAAGACATCAGTACTTATCTAAACTATGCTAATACAACAAGCATCATGTGTTTGTTTTGGACTGGTAGAGTTATGAAAAGAAATGAAAGGAAAATAACAATAATAATCTTTGTTTAAAAAAAAGAAGAAGCTGCTGCTTTGAAATGTATATGTTTATTGTTCAGGCTGTGTGCAAATTACAAAAGCTTCTGGCTATGTTTTTGGGCTTTGAGCTGAGTTATTGGGCCTGGGATTGCATCTGCAGCGTTTTGGACGCTGACAGCACTGAATAATGAAATGCATCCACTTACTGGGGGCAACAAGACCTGCTCAAACCTTTCTCACTGCACAAATGCTCAGGAATGTTGTTTTGATGTCTTCTGTTGGAAACAGTAATCCAAAACAAATGAGAAAGCCAGGTGGTCTCAAAACTTGTGTTTTGTCGTGTCCTGCATTTTGGTGATGCTGCAGTTTGAAACTTCTCTGGTGTGTGATGAGGCAGACAGAGGAGGAGGAGGAGGATGGCTGTGTGGTGGCTCTCATGAGATTGCTGTTAAACACCACCCACCAGGAGATAAAGAAAGCCGGGCAGAAGCAAATTTAATCTGATAGACTGAATCAACAGCGCGCAGTGGTCTCCTCCAGACTTGAAAGTGGTTTCTTGAGTAAAGTTGTGGTAGCAGTTGCATGGGGATTCTGAGCAGCAAATGTCAGGATGGCCCTCGCTAGGGCAGGGTGAAGCAGGACAGCTTTTCAGCCCCAGAGGTCTGTAAGCTCAAGGTCTACAGCTTAAGCTGCAATCAGTTACTTTTACTATGGACAAGCCTGTCTTGTGACCCACAGTCATGAGACTCTGCTTCCCAGGCCTTTAGAAAAGGGAACTGCAATGTACATGAAACACCCATGAATAAAGATTCCTCTGTCTGCCAGTCCCTCGACTGTGCTGTTCTCTGTCCTACATTTCCCTATTGTTGTGTTTTTGTCACCCAGGCAGTGCCATCAGTGTAACAAATGCGGCGTTCAGCTGGGGAAAGGAGCTGAAGCCATCTCTGAAAGAGTAAGATTTCTTTACGCAATTGCAATACAACATCTACCTGTTTCCTGGTTTCTGGCTCCTGGGAGATCTGTTTGAAAGGTGTCTAGTGATATCTGCAAGCTCACTTCTGGAAAGGGTTGTTTCCACACATCCTATATGTGCATGTCTTCTGCCTCTAAAACAACGAGCTGATCCTTCTGCCTCGTAGTGTTTAGGCTTTACAGAGCAGTGCTGTAAGTCTTTGACAGCACAGTGATCTCGGGTTTAAAATCAAAACCCAAAAGGCTCCTGGAAGATTGTCTGCTTTCAAAATGCTTCTTAACCCTGTTTTACTTGCTGATGGACCAGTATGGGGGTCTAAGAAGACCCCAGCAAGGGGTCTAAGAAGTCTTTCTGCCAATGCTACTGATTTGATGACCAGCAAGATAGATTAGTGCTGGGTTTCCATTTACTCCTACAGTTCTGATTAAAGTTGATTGTACACAAGAAAGGGAGGAGAAGACCAGTGCCCAGGCTATGCTTGCTATATCCAGCCAGGCTGAGGTCAGGCTGGTTTTTGTCACTGTGTATTTCAGCCCTGGTTTAAAGACCCATAATGTCTGTAGTAAGCTAGTGTTTAATTAATTTCCAGCCTGTTTCCTCCACAGTATAAATCTCTTGGTCCCAAGTGGCGCTTTGGTTGCCGTTGTTGGCCATGTTGGCTGCGGGAAGTCTTCTCTGGTGTCTGCTCTCCTGGGTGAAATGGAAAAGCTGGAAGGAGAAGTGGCTGTGAAGGTTGGTATTGTTTATGATGCCATTTAATGATGGTAGGGAAATGTGCTGCTTATGCCTGCCATTCATGATAACGTACATCAGGCTGGAGAGGGAATTCTGTTTGCTCCTATGCCAGCCTGTCTGCATGTTTATTTGGGTTTTGCCAACACCTGTTCAGTTGTGTTTTATATAAAATAGCTCTCCTGATTCTACTGACTCTACATCATCAGGTAGTGCACTGTGTGCATAATATGATTGTGTATCGAACAGGAGCTCTCTCTGTGCGTTGCAGGTTCTAGTCAGAGCTGTAAGCATGAACTGCAGCTTGTTAGAACTCAGAGGTTTCCTTTCTTCCCTCCTTGTTCAAGGGTTCTGTGGCTTATGTGCCTCAACAAGCTTGGATCCAGAATGCCACACTGAAAGATAACATTTTGTTTGGCCAAGCTCTTAATGAACAGAAATACCAAAGTGTCCTGGAGGTCTGTGCTTTAAAAACTGACCTGGAAGTTCTGCCAGGAGGAGATCGAACTGAGATTGGAGAGAAGGTAATTTTATTTTTCTCAGGTGAGATATGTTTGGTGATTCCTGTTCTGCCTAGCTAGAGAGAGATTGCTGGAAAATCAGCACTACAGCTACAATCACCACCGAAACATGCAGGGCAGTTTTGCGGAAGGCGATTGGGCTTAAACTTGCTCCAAACTTCAAGCGTGTGTTTGTACTGCGATGTGTAGTTGCACATCTAGCTTTGGATGATCAGAGCATCCTCTGTTTGTTACCCAATTCTAAAAGTGCATTTGTCCAGAATACTTAAAGTCCTTCCTTCTCCTGTAGGGATAAAAAGGGAGGGAACATATGGTGTGTGTCAAGTGAAAAAGTGATGTGATCATCCCTTAACACCTCATTTTGATGAGAAACTTTTACATCGGTGATTACCAACAAAGGTTGTTTTTTTTTTTAACATAGGCCACTAAATTTGAGATGGATGGTATGAAGTGGGGTGGAGATGTGAATTTATATGTAAGATGAGAGCTGTGGAAGATGTTCCAGGTGCTGCTTTGAATGTTTGCATTTTACATCCTGGTTGACTGTCTTAATTTTAATAGTTTTGCATTTTACCAGCTCCCTTTAGGAGCTTACTAAGCAAGAGGCTTACTCCCTCTCCAGATTGCTGGGTGAGTGGAAGTTTGGCAGTGAGCAAACAGATTTAGAGGCGGTTCTGTTCCTGTCTCTGGCTCGGAGTTCGTTATTCTCTTCAGCGTCTCATGTTTCAATTTAGCATCCGTGTGTTTGACTGGGTGAGAGCCATAAAAAGTCATAGCTGCTGCTGGAACAGAATTGTGTGCTATGTTTTGTTCTCTCCTCTTGCCTTTCAGGGCATCAACCTCTCAGGTGGCCAGAGGCAGCGCGTGAGCCTCGCTCGGGCGGTGTACAGCAACTCGGACATTTACCTGTTAGATGATCCTCTTTCTGCTGTGGACTCGCACGTTGCAAAGCACATCTTTGACAAAGTTATTGGCCCAGATGGGGCACTTAAAGGGAAAGTAAGCTGGCGTTTGGATCCTCTTAAAAATGCACACCAACTCAGAAACACTGATGGGGAACAGGGAAGCTATTTCGCCACCGAGGCTCGAGTGCTGAATCATTCCTGATTTTCTGTGCTAAATTGGCAACATGGGCACCTTTTCCCCACAGCACAGCGAGCTGCTATCCCGGCATGCCCAGAAGTGATGTGATCTACTTCAGAACGTGTAGAGGCAGAAACCTGCTCTGTCTTTTCAAATCCCTGCTATGAGATCTCCAAAACCAAGACCTTTGCAGAAACCTGTAAAGGTTGTCAGCTTAATATTGCTTGTTGTTACTCGGAGGCAGTGCAGGGAGGAAGTTGTAACAGCTTCCTGATTTTCCGGAGGTCTTTGGCAGTGTGCAGCCAAACTGCAACCTCTTTGCTTCCACTTCTACTCCTGTTACGATCTTCTCACACTATCTTAGAGGTCAAAGGGGAAGGGCTGCAAAGAAAATCATCACAAGGGAAAGGGGGAATGGTAATTCAGTTGGTTTACTTCCCTCTGTGGCTGTGTAGTAGGAAGCCCAGTAAGTTCATGTGCAGATTTCCCAACTAATTTAGCTAATAAAGACAGTCTATTTCCTCAGGAATTTCACTCTCTGTCCCAAAAATGTGGCAGTGTTTGGCTTGCTGGGTAGGGTTTGTCCCCACAGTGACAACTGAGAGATGGGGGGGGGTGTTCTTTTCTTTTTTTCCTATCCAGACCCGAATTCTGGTGACCCACAGCATCAGCTTCCTGCCTCAGGTAGACCATATAGTTGTCCTGGTAGATGGCAAAATCTCTGAAATGGGATCTTACCAAGACCTTCTGAAACAAAACAAGGCTTTTGCAGAATTCCTGCGAAATTATGCACTTGATGACGACATCGCAGAGGATGAACCAACAAGTACAGTACTGCTTTTTCTTAAAATGCATTTTTCTGTCAACGAGATTACAGATATTTTTCTCTGTCTAAAGTGTTCCCTGCTTCTTCATGACAGCCTGGCATTTGCCATTCTGTACTACCACGAAAATTATTGTCTGTGACCCTCTCAGTATTATTGATAAATGCTTTCAGAAGTTTGTTTCAAAATTTCATGTGGCTTGTCTTAGGGAAAAAGCAATCCTTGTGTTAGAAATTATTTTAAAGTTGGGAATTTATTTTACAATTAGCAAGGTCAAGCTCAGCAGGAAACTGGAGTAGGCAGGAACAAACTGGGCTTGCTATCAAAGGGGGTACCCAGAGTCTGGTGGTTTTACTCTTTTTATATGTTGTAGTTTTTTTCATGTAGCAAAGTTGAAAAGACATTTTAATCTTGGGGTACTTTTCAGCTTGGTTTGACGATAAAATTATAGAAGATTAAAGCATTTTGGTAGATGTTTCTTCTGTTCCCAAGCTCTTTGATTGCAACACTGCTCCTCTCCAGACAGGCTGAGAGGAACATGCGTGACATCTTTGAGCAGGAGCAGAGGCTTGCAGTAGTTTCTGATATGATTCTCCCATCCCATAATCATGCCTAGAGCATTGCCCTATAAGTAAATTTAACTAGAGCCAGTTGTAACACTGTTGCTTAACGTTTCTGATGCACAACAGGAATGTGATGTAAATGCATCTGGCAGCCAATGAGCCTTAAAAGATCTCTGCAACTCAGTTAGCAGCAGTGATGCACAGAAGGGATGTAAGCAGAACTATGGGGGAGTTCATGCGCTGTGATTTTGCTGCCTGGTATTGCTTTTAGGGCTTTTGCTTTCTATAGCCACGTTTTTCTGTGCTTTCTGCTGTATTCAGCAGAAAACCTGAGGTGTGATCTTGTCTTGCAGTGCTGGAGGATGAAGAAGTCCTGCTAGCTGAAGACACCCTCAGCATCCACACCGATCTGGCAGATAATGAACCAGTGACGAATGAGGTCCGCAAGCAGTTTCTTAGGTAAACGCGTGTTTATAGTCTGGCTCGGGGATGAAACACAACTGAAAGATGTCAGTCACATACTACTTCTCAGTCTGGGCTTTAGTCTCCATAGTTTCCTCTTGTAGAGTAAGTAGTTCAGTGCCCTTTTGAAAATAAACATAGAGGAACATGCGAAGAAGACCCAACACCTGTTCCTGCAGCCCTCGCTTTAATCGGAACTGAACCAATTTTTTAAAGCGACTCTCTGGTCCTCAGGTAGTGCCACCGTGTGTGTTTACCCACACGGCACTAAGCTGCTCCCAGCTGTGTGATAAAGAAACCCTTTGCATGGCCCCTTTCCATTGGGAATCTTGGAAATCTTTAAAAGTTTTTGTAACCATACCCGCAGGTGCTGTTGATGTGAATTCAGGGAAGCTCGGGGATGTGTCTTGCAGGGAAGCCTCTAAAGGCCTTTGCCCAGTCTGTGTTAGGTACCAGTTTTCTGGCATCGCTGAACATTCGGAGAGGTGGCACAAGCCGGCAGAGCTGTGAACAAGGCTGGCAGGGGAGCTCGGCGGAAGAACTGGGAATAAATCCAATCTGCTGCATCCCAGTCTTGCCTCAGCACTGCCACAATATGCCCTTTTTCTCCTAATGACTCTTTTTGTTTTGACTAGGCAACTTAGTGTAATATCTTCTGAGGGAGGAGAATGTCCCAACAAAATGTCAACGAAACGAAAAGTCTGTGAAAAGAAGCCAGCAGAGCCTCCTCTGCCAAGAAAAAATCCTAACGAGAAACTTATTCAGGCTGAAACCACTGAAACGGGAACGGTATGGTTTGATTCCCCCCTCCCTTTTTTTTCCTGTTTGAAAATTTTTCTTTTTATATTTGATTCTGCTCTGTTAAAAGATCTGTTAAAATCATGGCTGCAGGCATTAATGTGGTGACCGCTGATCATTCAAATTTGGGCTTTTGGCAGGGGTTTCCACACCTGGCAGGGAATATGTACTTAAAGAAAAAAAAAAAATTAAAATCTCTTCCAGCTCTTGTCAGTCACTTGATACCACGTAGCACTGCGCTCCATCAACCCTGCCTTTGCGCTGCAGAGCTTTCAGCACTGTTGGTTTTTAAACTCTTTGGCTGCTGCTGAGTGGAGCTGCAGCCCTGGGTGTTTCGTGACTGCAGAGATGGGTGGTAGGAGCCAGCTGCCTGCCAGCGGGGCTGGTCTGCCTAAACGATACCTGCCACTCCCTCCTCGAGAGCCTTTTATGCTTATGGGTGCAGAAGGGCCAGGGTTGGAAATGGGAGCAGGGAAGAAAAGGAAGAAAGAGAAGTGGGAATAAAAAAGTAAAACAAAAGGCAGAAAGGAGCCGTGGATGGAATAGGAGTCTCGGGAGGTTTTGTCAAAGAAAGCCCCTTCCCTCCCCTTCAGAAGGCTCAGTGTGTCCTCTTTAGTCTGATGTACGTGGTCCATGGCGCAGACACGTAATTAACTGTTTCTGTGGATTATTTTAGCTTTCAGTGTCCCTAATTAACATTTGTTCTTTTAACTGTTCCTTCTTATGCTTTAGAAGCTGAGTTTTGTCCTCACTCTGTTTCTTTTTACTGCTCTGCCTCTTTGTACTACCTCAGAGACAGTGTCTTTACTTTTTGCCACAAGCATCATGTCTTTATATTCCTTTTGGGGTGCACCAGCATTTGGTACATCGTTTAAGCTGCTGTAAAGACACCTGAATGGAGGCATATTCAGCACTTTTCCTCAAATAGGCCATTTAAAGTAGTCCTGAGCTCGATATGCCTGCCAAATTGCTTCTTTTGCCTGAAAAACTTGGCTTCTGTTCTCGTTACCCATTCGTTGCTGCTATTTGATCAGTCTCTTTTCTTTTTTTTTTACCTCTCCCTTTCTGGCATAGTCTTCAGAACTAAAACCGCACGAAACTAATAAAATGTGGTTCCTCAAAATGGAGGAAGAGAGTATCACAGAAATTTCTGGCTTGTTTTGAAAGTCATTGCCGTGACATGGAGCTCAGGCAGAGGAACTGTGGGGTGTTAGAATTGGGGCAATTTTGAACTTAGCAGTTCCTCTGCAGAAGAATTTTTCTTTATTTCTTTTCCCTCTTATTCTGTCTGAACTCCTGATTGTGCAAGCTGTACAAACCAGCTTTGTTGTGTGATTTTGCAGGTGAAGCTGACAGTGTTCTGGCAATACATGAAGGCTGTTGGCCCTGTCATTTCTTTAGTGGTATGTCTCCTATACTGCTGTCAAAATGCTGCTGCCATTGGGGCCAACGTGTGGCTCAGCGACTGGACCAACGAGGCCGTGATAAACGGGACACAGCAGAACACAGCCATGCGCATCGGAGTCTATGCTGCCTTGGGCCTCTTGCAAGGTGAGACCAGATAAAATCACGATGTCTCAATGTTTAGGATGGATGTAGGTGGGAATCTACAGAAGGTGTAGATGGGAAAGCCTCGGCAGCAGTTGCTGATGGCCCAAAATTGCCCCCCAAGCCCTATCCTAAGCAAGGGAAGTAACATAACCTGGAGCTACAAAGTCTGAGCTCAGCCCAATGCTTTTTATTTTATTGTGAAGCTCTTGGAGGGGTTTGAATGGATGACGTGGAAGCTTGAGAGTTGGAGAGAAAAGACAAAAACTTAGGTGCAGAAGAGACTGAAGGGTTGGTGTGAAATTGTAGCATGAGGAGTCCATGGAGGCTTGCAGAAAGCAGGGGGAAGTGGTTGTGCACCTGTCTTACGTGCACAGCCTGGTGAAACCCTGCGGGACATGTTCCTGTGCCTCGGGCAGCAGCGACTGCAGCGCCGTGGTGCAAACATGTGCCGTACGAGAAGGGTGGACAGGGAATACAGTAAAGGGAAAAAAGGCTTGTAGCGCAACAGAAACTGCTGGGAGTCGAAGAGCTGTGAATCAGGAACATCATGCTCGCTGGTTAACGTGTCTCCTCTTACTTGTCAGCCCTCATCGTACTCATCTCTTCCTTCACCCTGGCCATGGGGGGCATCAACGCAGCTCGGACACTTCACGCTGCTCTTCTGGAGAACAAATTTCACACCCCACAGTCGTTCTACGACACGACGCCGACTGGCCGAATCATCAACCGCTTTTCGAAGGACATCTATGTGATCGATGAAGTCATCCCACAGACCATCCTGATGTTCCTTGGAACGCTCTTCACCTCTTTATCGACGACGATTGTAATTATAGCGAGTACTCCGCTCTTTGCTGTGGTTATAGTTCCACTTGCGATTCTGTACTTCTTTGTTCAGGTAACTGGAAAAATATCTGACTGCCATTGCAATGACTTATTCCATTGTTCATGTTTTGTTTAGGAAAAACCATGTGAGCGGGGGAGAAAATTGAAATATCTGAAGTAACTACGTTTTTGTGTAAACAAAACATTATTTACTTCTCTGAGAAAAAGAAAGATCCTGTGAAATGGGTTCATGAAATAAATAGACTTAACCTTTTTTTGGTTTTAAGTAATAACGAATAAGCCCACTGCTAGAGATAGAGCTGCAGCCCACTTTAATGTATTGAAGTGTGTATGTATTTGACATTGACAAGTTTTTAAGGCAGAGAGGAGTTAAAATGCTGAAAACAAAGAGCATCAATTTTACTGATTTCTGAGAAAAAAATGAAGCTTATATTACAGACCATAAATAGAGACCTGATAACAGAGGTGTGAATTCATGTTTCATTTTTTTGGAAGATGAGGCTTCTACAAATGGATTTATTTTTTCAGACTATATTACCTACATTTAAAGCGGCGTAGATAAATTCAGCTTGCAGTCTGCAGAAATTGCAGTTACCCAATGTAGAATGAAGCAAAGATAACTTTCTTGAAATTCTTCTTAACCGTAGGGAATGTTTTGGAGGGTTGAAGTGCATCGGTAACAATCTCCTTTAAATCCTTAATCTAAAAAATGCTTCACTGTTAATTAGAGGAGAAAGTGGTTCATGTACTGTTCAATTCTCTCCAAAAAAATGTAGCGGTTCTACATAGCTACCTCCCGCCAGCTGAAGCGCCTGGAGTCTGTGAGCAGATCTCCCATCTACTCACACTTCTCAGAAACAGTGTCGGGGGCCAGTGTCATCAGAGCCTACAGGCGAGTCAAGTCCTTCGTAGACATCAACGATCTGAAGATGGATGAAAACCAGAAGAGTTACTATCCCAACATAGTGTCAAACAGGTAAAAGGGCTTCTAAGCTCTTGTTCCCACTTTAGATAACCCTGTGTTTGCGTAACTGGTCCGAGCAACCCTTTACCACTCTGCCTTTGTACCAGGTGGCTGGGCATCCGAGTTGAGTTTGTGGGGAGCTGTATCGTCTTTTTTGCTGCCCTTTTTGCTGTGATTGGTAAAAACAATCTGAATGCAGGCTTGGTAGGACTTTCAGTATCTTACGCGTTGCAGGTACGTGTTAAAGCTTTCTGTTCGCTGGTGGGTTTGCATTTTTGTAGGTGGCATGGATATATTAGCAAGAATTTAAGTGCTTGTTAAAGCTAAATAAGGAAATAATATAAATGAGTTGTGGGACAGCAGGAAGCAGTAGAGACTTACACTGAATGCTGACAGACTATCAGCAAGCTCACATGCGGTAGGACTTCAGGGCGCTTTGGGAACATCAAGGTTGTGCTGCACCCCGGTGTCGCTGGCAGTGGCAGGGAAAGGAGCACGAAGCTCGGGAAATGTGAGGTGCCCCCACCAAGAACAGGTCATTTGAGCAGCGTGGGCTTAACGTGTCCTGCGTCATGCCTGCACATCTGTGTGTCCACACAGCACATCTGTGTGTCCAGGTGATCACAGGTGGATCAATAGGATTCATAAACAGGCAGGATAAGCTGTGCTCACCCAGGCTGTGGACAGTTCAGCAGATTTAAGGGCCTCGCTCTTGCCAGACATTTTTAGCTACCGTGAGTGTGCTGGATTGCTGTTAGCAATTTTCCAATGCGACCCATGGCTAGGGGAATGACTTCCAACCAACTTTTTTGGGAGGGCCATTTGTTAAATCACTGTGGGAGTCGTGATTCTTCATGTGAGCACCCGATTATCTGTAGATTTTCTGTAGATGTCCTGTCCCAGTAACTGTATTAATGTCAACACAAAGGTAATTATTCCATTTGTCATACCAATGTGAATCTATGTCTCAACAGCAGTGGCTGTTCTTGTTGTTATTACTACTAAATCTGTCGTTCCTCTGTGGGTGATGTTTTCTTCCTTATCTTCTCCAAGGTGACCTTGTCTCTGAATTGGATGGTCCGAATGACTTCTGAACTTGAAACTAACATCGTGGCTGTTGAAAGAATAAAAGAGTATTCAGAAACTGAAACAGAGGTCAGCTAACAAACGTGAAGCGTGCTTATCAACAAGCGTGGTGAAAATTTAATGCTCACATTTACATGGTCTTCCTTTAGACTCTTGAGAGACAGTTCCTGCTCTGAGAGTGTTGTCATTTAACCTGAGCAAATGTCACGCTCTGAACTGCAATTTGTGCTATCATAGCTCCAAATTATTACTGCTGTCATGCAGCCTGTGCTTAGCATCTCATTTTCTGCTCCTGTGAGTGGCTATAGCACAGGACAGATGAGTTTCACTGTTAGAATATCGCTCCCGTTGGGTTTAAAGCGTTTGATGCATCATCTTACCTGCATGGATGGTGCTGTGATCCTGCTCGTGAGCACAGCTGCGGTACGATTATCAGCCTGTGCACATGTTCTCAATAGTATTTCTGTTTGATCGGCTTAATCAGTCCTTGTCTCCCACGAGAGAAGAATATCTCTAGAACAGTGTACAGCCTAATCCAGGAAAACCTCCCAGTCGCTTACCTTTGTTGCCAGAGTCTTTCAAAGGTGGCTGATGGAGCCATGCTGGGAAATCTGCTGCTCTGTGGGCACACGGGGTTTTGTTAGCGCTGTGTACATGTTGGGAGACTAAGAATTAGGAAATGGAGGATCTGAGAGCTGCCTGTACGGTTCTGGAGATGGAGTATTTCATCTGGAACCCAAAAAGGTGGTTGGATACATGTTATAAACTAGAGCTTGAGCTGGGTGAAACAGGCAGTGTTGTATTAACGGGAAAAGTGTTAATTTGTATCCATGGAGGATTTGCCCCTTTCTGCTCAGACTTTTTTTCTGTAAACTTCCCAAGGAAGACCAAAATGGGTGGATATTTATGAACTCATGTTTCTTCCCCCATTATTATAAATGTATTTGATAAGGGAGATTTGATTTATCAGGTATGTTAGTAGTAACCCACAAATGTTAATGTTTGAGTTGGAATTAATTTTTCCTAAACCTATATTGAAGCAAGTGTGACTTCTGTTTCCCTTAGGCTCCCTGGACCATTGAGGGCAAGAGTCCCCCAGAAGACTGGCCATCCAAGGGGGAGCTGGAGTTTGTGAATTATTCAGTGAGGTACAGGAAGGGCCTGGATCTGGTGCTGAAGGGTCTAAACCTCCAAGTGCGCGGTGGAGAAAAGGTGAGTTACCAGCCGCGCGTTGTTGCTAGAACTTTGCTCTGGGCCTCCAGTGACAACCGCAGAGTAAAGGACAGGGTGGTGTGGAGACCTACTCAGGCTGACATCGCAGGAGCCAGCAGTGATGACGACGGTGTCGGTGCGCCAGCATTTTCCAGGCTGGCAGCAGTGGGACCAGGTGCACGGGGCTTTCTGGACTTTCCAAGTGAGGCTGGCAACAGGCTACCCCTACACCGCGTAGGAGGCACCGGTGCGAGTGACAAAAATTCAGTGACAAGAATGCTTTCCTGAAGCAGTGCAGATGGGAGAAGGAATTCCAGCTTTTTCCCCTCCTTGGCTTTCCCTGTGAAATTTTTGGCATGGAAGGAAATTAGATTCTTTGCTTCCTTAATCAGGAAATCGACTTTCTTCTGGGAGATTCACTTCTTCACGCTTCAGTTGAAAGTTCTGGGATTTGTGTGCCGGTGACAGAACAATTAGCATGGGGAAGTCCTCCATTTAACAGGCTGTTATTTAGAGAAGAGAGTTATCCTTACACCAAGCAGACAGGATGACAGCCGCCTTCTGGAATGGAGATACTGTACTTACTGTGAAATCTGAATTGCCCTCTGAAAAGCCTTTATATCTTGTCCGTGAGTGATTTGCCTCCTAGACCGCACTGCAGCTAAGCACCCCAAGTTCTGTAGGGTGGCTCAAGGCCTGTGTACATATTTAAATGCAATATCATTCAATTTATGGGAATGGCAGTATATACGTTGCAATGTATGAAAGGGGGTTCTAGGGAAGGATCGCTCTGTTCTTTCTTAGATTCAGATATTGTGTCAAACCTCTTAGAGGAATCTTGGAGGTTTGTCTGGGTTTGGGTGTTTTTGTTGTTGTTGCTGGGTTTTGTTTTGGTTTTAACTATATGCTTTGTTTTTAAACCTGCAATTTATTGTAGATTGGAATTGTTGGCAGAACGGGAGCGGGGAAGTCCTCCATGACGCTCTGTCTCTTTAGGATACTGGAAGCTGTAAAAGGGGAAATTAAAATTGATGGTGTGAAAATTTCAGAGATTGGTCTCCATGACCTTCGATCGAGGCTCACAATTATTCCTCAGGTACTGTTTCTGTGTATCACAACAGAAGAAGTATCTCTAACAGCTTAGCAAACCGTAAATAATGGTTTATCCACAGAGGAAAATGCTTTGTTACACTCAGAAACTTGTTTCAGGGAAACAAGCTATTTATGCTTTAAGTGGTCCTGTACTGCCACCTTATAAGCGGATGCTGGGTGATAAAACAGGATTTAGGATACAGCATCTTTACAGCTGGAACTGGAGTTTTAAGTGTGTACAATGTAATGTATTTTCAGAGTGGATGGGGTTGGGAGGTGGCCTCCCTGCAGTGCAATGGAGACTTCAGAGGAGGAGCTCAGAATATCTGTACTTAAAACAGCTAAAGCCCTTGTCTAATGAAAGTTGGTTTTATATTCAGGATCCTGTTCTCTTTTCTGGAACACTGAGGATGAACCTGGACCCCTTCAATAAGTATTCGGATGAAGAAATATGGAAAGCTCTTGAGCTGTCTCACCTGAAGAGGTTTGTCAGCAGTCAGCCATCCATGCTGGACTACGAATGCACAGAAGGTGGAGAAAATCTGAGGTGAGGAATGCTTGGACTAGAAACGGACACTGAGCTTTCAGCTGCAGCAGTGAGTAACACCTGAGCACAGGTGTGCACTGCAGTCTGTTGTGTCTGAAATTATTTACCACCCTCTCCTGTTTCAAGAAAACAACTAAGGCTCAAACATTTGCTTCCAAGGGGGCATTTGGTGGGTCTGTGAGTGCTGGGTCAGGCAGTGAGTGAACACATCCGCTAAAAATAGCTGAGTAAAGCTGCAGTAGGGATGACAGACCAGGCTGTTTGCTAAATGCTACTTTTTTTTTTATTTGGTAACTTTACTTGATGAGTAATCTACTCTAACACAAGTGATTCTGAGCACTGGAGAGATAAGGGCCGTGGGGCCTCGTTTGTGAAAGCCCCATCTCTGTTTGCAGCATTGGCCAAAGACAACTCGTCTGCCTGGCGAGAGCGCTGCTTCGCAAGACGAGAATCTTGATCCTCGACGAAGCGACAGCGGCAATCGATCTCGAGACAGATGATCTTATCCAGACGACAATTAGGATCCAGTTTGAAGACTGCACGGTGCTGACGATAGCGCACAGGCTGAACACTATCATGGATTACACGAGGTAAAAAAAAAATCTCTTAATGGTGCGTAGGGGGGTTCACTGGTTTACTGCGTATGTGAAGTAGCGCTTAAAAGGATCTGGTTTGTCTCTGGTAAGTCACACTGATGCTCTTGTCAGGTTGTACGTAAGCAATGACGTTTAAGCCATATGATCCCAGAATATCTGGACCCAACTTTGCTTCTGTTGGCGTAAAACCCAGTTTCTATATTCATTATCTAGAGCTGTGCAAGAGACACTGCCCAGTTGCACTAACAGCGCTGTCAGCAAGTTTTTGTAACTAGCAGCTGCTCTAACTTTTTCGCTAACATCATGTCCTATTAATTACTTTAAAATACATTACTACACTTCACGAGCTTTTATTTCCTTGGCTTTCTGCTACTATATTTTCAATTCCAGAACCACCAATATTGACACTTCTGCGTTTTTTGTTGTGTGGGGTTTTTTTTTTCCTCCTTATTACTCCTGGGAGACAGTGGCTGTCCTGTACTCTTTTAAATCAAACAGCAGCTGAGACAGACTGTTTATTGTGTCGTGTTTCAAGGTGTGAAAATAATTGAACCAAGCAAAGGCAGGGCAAAGATTAGAGCAGTTTGCTTTGTGACGAAAAGGGGTATCGCGTTTCTTACACAGAATTCTCTGACGTGTCTCCCCCCGCCACCACCTTTTGTTTTGCACAGGGTTCTTGTTCTAGACAACGGCACCATAGCTGAATTTGATACACCAGCAAACCTTATAGCCTCAAAGGGTGTTTTCTACAGTATGGCCAAAGATGCTGGACTAGCATGAAAAGAAGACCCCTTGGGGTTTTTTTGGGTTTTTTTGTTTGTTTGTTTGTTTTGTTGTTTTTTTAAAAAATATTACTGACTTGCCACGAAAGTGACTTGTGAATGTACTGTAATTTACAAAACAGCTTTTGTAGTAGACTAAACTTGTGATATGTGAACAAAATATTTTACAAGGATCAGAAAGTTGATTTTATATTTTTAAATATTTTCTATATGCATAAAATATTTTATATGCTTTTTTTTTCCCCCAAAGAATGCCAAACATTCTGCCAAGAAAACCTATGTATCGCAGGGCAGTATGTACTGTATTCAGGTTTACAATTAGTAAATTATAATAATGGTACAAAATACACCTGGTTTGTGTGTTTTCTGCATGAGGCTTCACTGAAGTGGAAAGGCAGGCCTAGTTAGGCAGCAACGCAGCTGAAAAATAGTGAAATAATGTGTAATCGCTGAGTGTTCCTTTTGATATTTCCCCAGGACAAGGGGGTTGAATGCTCTGGCCTCGGCGCTGTGAGCTATCCCAGGACCTTTGGTATCCCTGCCCAGGGTAACTTTAGCGTTGTAAAATTCCTCTGCAGCGTAAGAATTACGAGTAACATGTATTTAAAACTAAAGCTACAGATGGCTTAATGTAAACCATTAACTTCACCGTCTCTATCAATTCAGCAGACTCCACATAAGCCTGCAGGGACACGACTGGCACAGAAGTGCCGTAATTTTCCTGTATCTCCCCTGTGTGAAGTCACTGTAAGTCCCCACTTACGCTGCACATGCACGCTGTGCAGATGTGGCTATAATTTATCTAATTCGGCACTTAATCACCTGAAATAATGTGTGATTTGCTTTGCAGAAATAACTATCTACCTTATTATTGATAACCAAGCCTCCTCAGGTAAAAGGGGCTGTGTTTAAACAACATTTGCTGCTAGAGTCTGAGGGAACATCTTTCGCCTTAGCTGTTCACTTCCTACACCAAGCACTCTAGAAACCTACACGGCAAGATGAAGTTCCTACATTTTTCCACAAGTTTGGGTAAAAAACAGTGAGAAGACAAAAATCCTCATTTATTAATTCTTACAAATGATACATCTTAAATAGAAACAAGAACCTGCAGCCAAGCATTCATTTGGCATTAACATTTCATAGAGCAGAGCACAAAGTAATGAATTATTTATCGTACACAGTTACGAAACAATTACACGCTGATCAGCTTGTTAGAAGCGTTAATAATATCTTCTGTGTATAAACTGCATAGGGTGTAAAAATACTCCTCGGAATGCACAGAGAGCGGTCAGCGTCTGTGCAAGATAATCAGTGCAACGGGGGAGTCACCAACGCAGTAGCTGAGCTTTTCTCTAGTAGGTCTGACTGGTCCGGCCTCGTACTTGCATGGATTTAGCTGGCAGCCGGTGCCTAAACCCTGCGTGTTCCAGGGCCAAAGTGCGATCCGAGGAACAACCCTTATTCCGTTACGCAGCAGTTAAGGGAGCACCAGCCACCCCAGGTACAAACCCGATACTGCCAGCACCCCGCACCACACCTGACCGCCAGCGTTTCTCCCAAGAGGCTATTTTGTGGTGACAAAATGTTCTCCTGCCAGCCTTAGGAGACCAAGTGTCGGTCTGCTCAATGGCACACGGGGAACTGGGGGGTTCGCACGGATCTGAGCTTCCAGGTGCGCGCTGGACATCCGACCACAAGGCAAAGCGCGAGAGGGCTCCCTCTTGGGTGCTCGGTCCCTCCGGCAGAAGCAGCAAAGAACCAGTCACTGGATGAGAAAGAGAGAGCGCGAGTCAATTCGGGTCCCGGTTCCGATTGTGTTAGCTGGAATAGAAGTGACTGTGCTGACCACAGGGGAACAACGAACTTCTTTGCCTGCCCCAGCCTCTGTGAAAGGAGGTGTTGGTGGATCCTTAAGGCCACCCAAGGGCCCTCACCTGCGGCGGCAGGAGCTTCACCTTGAGTTCTGGCCTCAGCGTTGCCTCTGGCTCACGTGGGGGGCTGCCTGCCCAGCTTCCTACTCCCAAATCCCATCTGCAGGTCCACACACATTGTAGGCGACCTGGGCTGGAAGTTCTTAGACAAAAAGATGGCAACATCCTTTGGCTGCTGCAGTTTCCAGCGAAACCGGGGAGGGGAAGGCCGGGGGAAGATTGAGAAAATGAGGGAAATTCGGTCCACTTTGGTACGTTCTGTTTGCCTGTTACATCTCGTACTTCGGTTCATTCAGCTAATTCACAGCATTTACAGTTATGTTACCAGAACAGAACCCTTCCTCAAATGCAAATGGTTGAGTAAATACTAAAATCCTAAAAAATTAGATAAAACTCATCTCTTAAATACTTTTCAATTTATTTAATCCAGTAGTAGTCCAATTCTGACTTTTAAGTAACAGGAAAGGTTTGGGTTGGTTTTTTTTCAGTAAACAACGTGGGTAAACACAAATCATTGAGGGAAAAAAAAGAAAATACATTGCATAGGAACATCGAGGTTTAATATCAGCCCAGAAAGTCCTGGGCATTTCACTAGTTTCTTTTTACATAGGCAACTTTAAGGGTTCGAGACACAATCTTTCTCAGGAATGTAGAGGTAAAAGGAAAACAAAATTACAGCTTTTGTGCTTTTAAAAGGGGAAAATAAAGCAGCATTGGAGAGACATGTTGTCAATACAATAACAAGAAAAAGTATTTTCAACTGCATATGTCAATACTATATATTGACAGACAACAATAAACGGTATTTTGGTTGAGAGCATATTTATGATTTGGATAATTACTATCGGTTTTTTATTTTCAACCTGAGAAATAGGGAAAAGTGTAAACAAGGATTAAGAAATCACAGGTAATAAGTCACTTGACAGTATTTAAACTAAACACAGCTTTGTGCTTCTTCCTCAGACTTGAACCCTTCTGGTTTGTTTTTTTTTTTTTCTTTCTGAATAAGATGCAATTTAGAATACACAATCTAAAAAGTGAATGTTAATAGTAACAGACTCGGTACAAATATTAAATGGACTTCATGGCAGGTTCTTTAGCTTGAGTATCTCTGCTATTTACAGCAAACAAATTAGAACAGTTTAAGGTAAGCCTTTCCCTGAGAGCTGCTACCTCTGCAGTATTTCAAGATTATCTTTTGTAAGAAGTGTTGCGTTAACAGATATTTCTACCAATACTTTCTTTGCATTAAGCTACTTTCACATCAGACCCATTACTCTTAGATTAACTAAAGGCTGTAACTGTGCATAATGACTTTAGTTTATTTCAAGTTAACAAAATAGACTTTTTCATATCGTTAGCCCTTATAGATACTCTATTTCAAACTTAATTTTTAAATGAGAGATACAAATCTTTTGCTTTATTCTTTAAACAATTAATATGTAAGTTCTGATGCCTTCTTGTTATAACCACTCTGTTCAGAAAGTGTTGGGACTCTGAAAAGCAAGTTTTTGTCGCTTACTGTTAGAACAAGCTCCAGTTCTTGGAAATCCTGTAGTCTTGCAACATCTTTGTCCTTTAAATAAATACAATACGTTGTTAGGTCATAAATTGCCCAGTGAATTTTGCAGAGGTAAGTTAAAATAATAGGCTCATGCTAACACAAGGCATATGACGATTCTTTAGAGTAAACCAGGAAGCAGGCATCCTGCTGCATCTTGTATTTACCCTGTCACCTCATCAGCTACTTGCTTAAGTCTATTTTTAGAAGGAACATGACACTGATGGCGAGCGATCAGTGGAATTACACTTGTAAAGATCTACTGCATGCCACCCCCAACTCCTCTTTTTCTCCCCCTCAGTAGCTCTTAGAAGCTCATGAATTGATTCTTGCATCCACCCAAGAAGGTCCCACACGCAGCTTCCTCTGGAGCAACCCCCTTGCTTTGGCAAGGTCTGCAGAGAGCGGTGGAAGTCACCCTCCCACGGTGCAAGCTCGAGCTCTGACCCCCTCTGCAGCAGCTCTCTGCTGCTAAACAGCATTAAAGAGAATTAGTTTTGTATCAGCTCAAGGAACAAGAAATGTCCTGCAGTCCTACCCAGAGAGCCTGAAGTAATTAGAGCTGGAAATAAAAATCAGTCCTTTCAACAACATCCTAAGTTGGCAAGTGACAGAATTGCTTGTCTTCTTACCCCTCCCCAACTTCTTGACTAACAAAGAGTAAGTCATCCTATAGTCAGTGAAGATGCAGCACAGTGAAGCCTGTTAATCTAGTACTAATCAGATTAGCTCCACGACTGACACCAACAATGCTCCAGAGGGATCTGCGAGTGAAAGAAAGGTCAACGGTGAATCAGTAGAACGGGTCAGCAGGTTCATTTTCTGTTTGCTGCACAGGTAAATGTTGCTGAAGTGAAAAGGCAGTTACGTTCAGAAACCCGCACACAGAGTAATTCCCAAACGCCTTTCTGGTTTTTGAAAGGACTGCATTCAGTCCTCGCTGCTGAGCAAAGGAGCAAAGCTCTTGTGAGTCCTGCAGGCCTTTAAAATGCTGATGACAGGTCCCAGAGGTGTGGTACCGCACTGAATTTAAGAATGTAGTAGAGAAATCGGGTATTAATTGGGCTCGACACCAAATATTTATGAAAGGAAATGATCAAGAAACCTGAGAACCTTCTTACTAAAAAAAACCCCTAAACCCTAAAAAACCCTAAACAACTGCCAAGTGCTGAAATTTGACAGAAGGTTTTTCTTTTCTTTTTTTTTTTTCAACATGGGCCTATGCAGGTGACCAATAAATTATTCCTTTTTAATGGTAACCTAAAGACCTTTTTTGTAAGTTACTGCACTTCAAAACTGAGAGTTCTTACCTTTCTTAACATTGTATTTGGTAATTTTCTGATCTTCTGTACGTGCTCAGGATTAACACCCAGCTCACGGCAACTCACTCGGAGCAGTTCCTTGTAGGTCAGTTCTTGTCTATCCAGTTCAATTTCAATGAAGTCATTTTCTCTAAGATTCGGGTTTTGTATTCTAACTTTAAGCACCAGTTCTGTTAGAAATAGGAAGTTACATTAGTGGGCAGATGTATAAAGGAATTGGAAAAGATATCTGTATATTAACTTCCAATATTTCTACACTCTCTTAACATTCTTTGAATCATCTGTAACAACAGAAGAATCCTCAGAAAGTGAACAACTGGACTTATATGACCACGATTTTCATTAGATTGACATTCATCAACCTATATGAAAAAAACATTACAAATCTAATACTCTGTGTGTGTGTGTATGTATTTATGAACCTCTCTGTGAATACTCACCTTACTGGCTTTAAGCTAACTTAAACCCAGACTACACTGGTTATCAATTTCCTAAGTAATCCAACATTGCTTTTGTTGGGTTTTGCTTCTTTTGGGCATCGTTTCCATTGTTATTGCTAATTCTTGGTATCAGAACACCTTTTATTTCGAGAACGGAATTCTGAATTGAAACTGAAATTCCAGGTTTCCCTGTCTGAGCAGGCAAAATTTCCCTGCAGAAATGGCAGATGGTGGAACAGTTCACCTCAAGACTCAGGTCTGAAGACGGAGGCACGCGAGGTTCTCTCCTGGGCTCACTGGCTGCGCGCTGACGTTCTTTACTTGAAGCTCGCAGCGTGCTATTTAGACAATTAGATTACCCTGGTGTCTGTACGCTTTTAGAGCATGAGACAAATGTTTCACCAATATTTTCGTAACAGTTCCAGCAGAAGCAGGCGATCTGCCTCCTGCCTCTTTAATTCCCTTCAGATGTTTCCTAACACCCAAGTATAGGAACCTGAAAATCTCCAGGAGTGCTGTGAACACGTGTAACCCTGATTAGTGTATTTTCACTGACCGAGACGACAGAAGTTCTAAGACAAAAGTGAGAGAGGACTTTCACCGTTACCTTGCATATTAAGTGGAAAAGCTCCTGTGAAGAAAACCGGCTGGAATGCTGGCACCGGCCCTGGGCAGGAGCCGTTCTCCTGCTGAGGCACGGACTGATTTGATCCAGCTGGTGAAGGGGAGCTTCTGCTCCAAGACACCGAGCCCTGGTAAAGCGGAGCCCTCGGAAGGAGGGGTTGTGCGTGCGGCGGCACCGAGCATCCCCGGGGCAGGGATGGGCCTCCGGGACCAGCCACCGTCTCGAGAGCGGCGCTCCTGAGCTGGAACGGCGCCCGGGCGCAAGTCTCCACGTCAGGTAAGGAAGAAGAGTCGGGGTCTTGCAGGTCTAAATGTGAGATACTCCCGTTCACGGAGGGGTCTGGGATACTGTCACTCATGGTGTTATAAACGTACGGGAAAGGTGGGTTGGCCAGGTAATTGGGGATGATTGGCAGATCTGAATCTTTCTTTAAGTCCGGGAGTTCGCCATCTTCCACTGTAAAACAAACAAAAGAACAGTCTCCAAGACTGGTTTGAGGGTGGGGAGGAAAAAAGAAAAAGAAAGAAATACTGCTATTGCACTATAGGATATTTTTCCCCTTTTATTTATTTATTTGTATTTTAAGTGAAGAGAGTAGAGGGCTAAAAGCATCACAGGTTAAAAAATGAATCAAGAAGCACTATACATTTTTTTTCCCCCCTACAGTAAAGAGAGCTGTGCTCAGGTGTTGCAATACCATAAAAGCAGAGTCTGATTCTAGTAATTCTGGAGGTGGTGCTTCCTTTTAAGCACTGCAATCCGTTTGTGTTGTTTTAACCTGTAGCCAGCACGTTGCAGCGTGGTCTCTGGCAGTATAATGCTCTCGTCTTCATAATGTATAAGGCAATGAAAAACAAAGGGGAATATGTTGTTCGATATTAAGGCGGGGGATAAAGAGAAAAGAACACGCAGTACTGGGAGAGCTGAAACATCACCAGTTCAACTGGAAGACAATAATGAAAACAAAGCCAGACCAGAGAATAGGAAAGAAGTGGTTAATCGACCACATTTCAAATTACTTATCACCTCTGGCGGCAAAGCCTATCCCGCTCCAACGGTTACCAAAACACGATAAAAATGCTCAACCAATGCCCTTAATGAGCTGTTTCTCTGGGCTGCTAATTTTCCATTTATTCAACAGAGTGTCTAAGCTCCACCGTGTATCTAAGCTCCACAGAGCATCAGGAAAATGAGGTGTTGCTCATGTAAGGGCTTCAGGCAAACCTGAGATAATTTCTCCTGTTGTTCTTTTGAAAATCGGAAGCTGCATCCATCACTGGTTTAATTGGGGCATTTTTCACAATAGAGTTTTTCCGATTTTTCAGTGTTTAGAAAAAAAGTTTGGCTATCTGGATTTCTCATCAAGTAAACATTCTAGAAATCAGGGCACAGTTGTTCCTAGAACACCACGGTAATCTTTACAGGCAAAATAAAGATGGGAACACACGTGCTTTTATCTGCCTTTTACTACAGTCGTGCGCATAGCCGACAGATTTACCTCCCAACATCTTCCTTATCTCTGTTTTTGATGTTAACTGGGCCGGTCTTTCTCCTTTCTTGGTGAGGATCTCCTTGTCGGCACCGGCGTGCAGCAGGTGAGCCACCACCGGAGCATGGTTCCGTTTGCACGCCCAGTGCAAACAAGTCCTGCACGGGGAAAATGTTAACATGGTTTGAAATCCTGAATTACTGCAGATTCATTTCCACTCATCCTTACCACCCGTGAGAAGAACAAGACCTAGTGCATGTCTAACATAAAAAAGGTTTTAATTGCAAGCTCTCTTGGAAATTCACACTGGTTTTGGAGCCTGCAGTGACACCTGCTGATCTAGTTTTCCCTTGCTCTTGATACCAAGCTAACCACAGCAGTATTTTTGAAGTTTAAGATCTTTTCAATATGTCATTTATTAGGCTACTAACTCCTCTGGAAAATCAAATACAAATAGCAGGCTTGTGTATGCTCTTTTAATCTTTGAAAGAAGGAGTTGTACTTAAGATACTTTTTTGTGTGTGTGTGTGTTTATGTGAACCAATAGGGATACTTGGCTAGGAAGCTATTTTTACTCTTTAATTCATGCTGTCAGCACAATGACTTCCACATTTCTGAAAGTAAACAATGTTTAAAATCCTGCAGGTGTAGTTTCTAAGCACATTTCTTTGCTCAGTTGCTCTTTGCTGCACGTGCAGCCCCTGAGGTTTGATCTGCAGATGAGTTATCTGCAATCAGATTCTGAAACAAGCCCCATGAAACTCAGACCAGGTTTGTTCAAGTTTTTTGTGCACTGTGGTCTGGACTTTTCACAAATATCTCCTTGCAAAATGAGTGTGAACAGCCTGTGTGAATTTGGAAGTAGCGCACTGCGACGTTGTAAACGAGTTTGGACCAAAGCAGTGGGGAAAAGCTCAGACAGCAGCGGGGCCGTGTGTGATCCGAGCCTGAGATCTGCAGGTTTAGTTTGTAGGGAAGGCAGGAGAGCCTCCAGAGCATCGGCCACATTTCAGGATCCATCCCGGCCACTTCACGTGGTCTCACGCAGCGAGGTACCCGCTACCTATAGACCCGACGCATCAAAACGTGAGTACTTGGCACCTCTTCGCATCAGAGATATCAAGGTTATTGGAGAAATTTAAATTCTATACGCAAAGTTAAAGGTGAAGATCCATTTATTGCCATAGTTAAATAAGACCAGATCACTATCTAAAAAAAAAAAAAATTATACACGGCAGATTTCTGTCATCACTTCTAATTTTAGAAAGAAACTCATTCTGATGACACGCAGCTCTGTATCTTACACACTAAGATAATTCAACATGTTATGAATCAGTTCTCCTAAATTTTTACAAGTTCCAATTTTAATCCCCACACTTGGAACCTTAAATTGCAAGTGTCCCACGCTTCTCAAAAGCTCTGAAGGAGCCTACATCTTTAAAAGTCTAGCTCTTTTCCTAATTTTATTCCTCCTATTCGTCATTATAACTGCAAGCACGGCACAGCAAATACAGGCTCAACTGAGCTTACAGAAAACGGTCCCCAAAAATGCCTGAGCATCCCCTGGAGCTCCTGCTTCAAGGAATATTTTGCGTGTGTGTTCATGTATGGAATCCTGCCGTACAAGTGTCTGGTACAGAAAAACCTCGGGTTTAGCATGGTGGTATCTGAACGCGATGTCAAAACCAAAACGTTTATTTTTATCGCTGAAGCTTGAAAGGGAAAGTCATTTTCGAACCCGGTCTGGGAGTTAATAAAAGAGTATTTCTGGGTAGAGGCGAACACGCGTTGGCAAGCCGAGGTGTCTTTAAAAAAAAAAATATATATATAAAAGAAAAACAAAAGTTCGTGCCCCGGGGAAGCA